>NC_090849.1:5467500-5664366 GCF_024217435.2 Syngnathus scovelli
AGGCAGTCTCCCATCCAAGTACTAACCAGGCCTGACCCTGCTGAGCTTCCGAGATCAGACGAGATCAGGCGTTCTCAGGGTAGTATGGCCGTAAGCCGTGAGGTGACCCAACATTTTGCATTTTATAGACACAATCGCCCCTGAAACTAGCGAGCAAGCCAATGAAGCCTTCAAAACTGCTTCGGCACATGGAGACCAAGCATCCTGCATTAAAAGACAAACCTTAACCACTTTGGGTTTCATTGTCTCCGATTACGCCTGGATGGGACCGGCTCGTTTCTGAGAAACAAGCTCGGTGCTCCCAATAATTCAACGTAATGGTGACTTTTATTTTTATGTGGTTTATATTTGTTTTTATGCCGGTCGTATCATTTTATTTAATCCTATTTATATATATTTATTATAAATGTAGTATTTATTTATATAGATTTATTGTTTATTTATATATATAAAGGCAGGTCCGCAAAAATATTTCTGACGCGTAGCCGGTCCGTGGCGCAAGAAAGTTTGGGGACCACTAGTCTAAAAGAATCTGGCCGTAACTGGAATAGGGTTCTACGCGAATGCCCAACGGAAAAGTGAAGTGCACAAAACCTGCATTTGGCTGTATCAAAATAAATGTCATGAAAAAGGTAAAAACACTACATGGAAGCACAATGTGTTGTGCTGGGATCTTTTACAAGTAAAGACTGCTGCTTTGAGTTCACAGGGAGCCATGCTCTTTATTCACTGTACATAGTCTGTCCTCTAGCGGTAAAAACGTGAACTGCAATGCTATGGCTGTCGCCACACAATGTAGGTTTTAAACTCGTGTTGTAGTTTCAGTGTCGGAGTTCAAACTAGGCTTGCAGTTTCCGAATGCCATTCTTGATGGGTGCTGTAAAAAGTTCTTGGCTTAAACGATTGAAGTGCACATAAGAAAAAAAAAAAAAAAAAAAGCTTACGGTAACTGGTGTTGGATTCTGTCCACAATTTAGGGAGCGCGTTATCTGCGCCTCACGGCAAAAGCCTTTGCCAATCACCTGTTATCCAATTTACTCACTGCGTGCTCGTTTGATTTCTTCAGATTTAGGAAAATGCAAAGACACTGAAGCAGAAATTAGACTTAGACAGATTGGTTGAGTTCAATCACAATTCTTGTTCAAAAAGCTCTGTTTTCAGGAAAGTACAATACAGCGCTGGGCCCTTCAAGAGCGGAAAGTCTCCATTCAGAAAAGGCAAAGTCCAAGGTTGTTAGATCAGTTTTATATTCAGTAGCACATTGTGGGCTGGGATTGATGGGCGATGAGTCTTCGGGGTGGGGCAAGTTCGAAGGAGAGTCTGCTTCCATGGGAGTGGTGCTGGTTATGGGCGACTCGGTGTGTTGGGGGGGGGGGCTGTTGGTGTGTGTGTGTGTGTGTGTGGAGGGGGCTGTTGTCTTCCATCCCGTCTCTCGGCCTTGGCGATCATGTTTGGCCGAGTTCTCGGGTGGCTCCTTCTGGCACCCACTGGTTTTATCTCCACGTGACCTTCCTGTGAACATTCTTCTCCAATCTTGGACATACACTGTCGTACCGCATTCAACCGTATCTTTTCTTTGTTAGGCAAACTATTTCCCTCTGTGCAGAGCGTTCAGTAGTAATCAAAAACTGGCGTCTAGCATTAGTCAAAACATAAGATACAATCAAGTACTGAACGGTCAAGACGACTCTGGCCGTGTCCATGATTCAGAGAAAAAACATCAGGCATGCATTCCACAGTTCCTTAAGGGTCATTAAGCTATTTAGGCAATATATCAAAAGTCATTTGTTATTTCAAAGTCCTCAGAAATATATATATCAGATCATAAAGTTATAAAAACCTTTCTCATCACCACTTATCAAAAATGTCTAGTTATGTCTTCTTTATTGATTTGGTGTGTAGGTATAATTATATGCTTCAAATGTTTCTTTTATTTATTTAATATGTGAATATACTTGTCTGCTTATGTACTTTATTCAATGAGGTTTGAGCATATCTGTTTTTGTAGCGAGGCAGGACTTTTTGTATTTCGACCTCATTCCTTCACTCCCTCTGTTGACCTCAGTTTTACTGAGGTCACCAAAATCGTTGATGCCACCAGGGTCCCTCTGTTGGCACACCACGTCCCTCTGTGGAGCCGCTACAAGTCCCTCTGTGGGGCCGCCAATGAGTGAGAAAAATAAATATAGATAAAATTCATACCCAGACATTTGTAAAAGATGGACAGTGGAAAGGCAATTGGCCTAGACGACATTCCAGTGACAGCATGGAACTATCAAGGAGAGGTGGCAGGGGAGATTTTTAAAAAGCGAGAAGTTCCCCGGAAAGGTGTTGACTTCTATTTCTTAATTCAGACCACGGCGATGCGCAAAACTGTAGTAGCTACAGAGGTGTTGTTATGTTGATTAAGCAAAGCATGAAGTTATCGGAAAGAATGTTAGAAGCGAGGCTTGGAAATCTACTGGCCAAAATAATGGAGAGTGTGGCAGAGACAAAGATAGGACATGCAGATGGTTGGTGGTACAGAAAGATATGGAAACGATCGCTCTGCAGTCGCGGCCCCTAACAGGAGCAGCCGAAAGAAGTGGAAGATAAGAAAGAAAATGTGCAAGAGAAATACATAAACAAATAACGAAATACATACATACATACATACATACATATATAGTACATACATATAGACAGAGACATCAAACGATTGCCCATTCGGTCACTCAGCCCTTCAGTCAGTCACTCAATGAATCACTCAATCAATCAATAAACCAACCAATCAATCAATCAATCAATCAATCAATCAATCAATCAATCAATCAATCAATCAATCAATCAATCAATCAATCAATCACACAGGTGTTAACTAATTTGTAATTGTATTGCAAGCAATTTGAACTCTAATGGAACATGATGATGTCCATATCTGTTTTATCAAATTCTAATCCTACTTTACCTTTGTATAAGGCACAGGTGTCAAACTCAAGGCCTGGGGGCCAGATACAGCCCGCCACATGATTTTATGCAGCCCGCGAAGACAAATTGTGCTTTTTATTCACGTGTCATTACTCGAATTGCAAATTGTCTTCACTTTTAATAATATTTGATTTTTAAATATTAGACCAGTTTTTATTTGTCTGATTTGAAAGCAAGTTACTTGCCAGTTTGTTTTGTAGCTTTTACTCTATATAATGTGAGGTGCTCACACATTTATTTGGGTAGGACAGTCATACCGGTCCTCCGAAAGAAGCTATGACTACACTGCGGCCCGTGAACAAATGAGTTTGACCCCCCTGGTACAAGGGATAGCCTTCTCATTGATTAATCACATATCTTAAATCATGCTTTTCCTCCTTTGAAGCGACTATGTACTTCAAACCCAAACGGCACCATTTTATAGGGAAAAAACTTGTCGAATCTATTTGTTTCCGACATAATACTTCCGCAATCATCTTAAATTTGTTCAGTTTATCAATCCCTTCCATTGTTTATCCTGCAAATGAATCACGTGAATAATGTGTTATTCAAACTTTAACGTTCATAATCCGCCTGTCCCCAATTCGTTTGGAGTCTGTATGTTATTGTTCTAATTTTTTACATTTAATACTCTCCCACCTATTTGATCCTATCTTGTGAAGGTCTACAGTTTATTATAAGCTATTTTGAAACTCTTCACACTTGTTACCAGGCTTTGGCTCCATCTCATGATGTTGTCTCCCATTCACTTCATTTCTGCCAAGCTGCTTCTTCTCCTCCGTCCAGCATGTTGAAGACTTAAAAACCATCAAATCTGAAAACACTTAAAATCTCACAATTCCCCCCTTTTTTTTTTTTTTTTTTACCTCCCCCTTTTGACACATTGTTAAAAAGTAAAAATAACAATGTCCATGGTGACATACCCATCGCCAGCTGGACTTCGGTGTACCTCCAGATGCCATCCTAGCCTGGAATCACCAATTCTCAGTCCCTGAAACTCGACTGGCAGCATCTCACATGGCTGTATGAACAAAAGCCACCACCCACCTGTAGCTGCGCATGCAGCTCTCCGTACAATAAACATCCATAATACCAAAAAAATAAAATTCATAATGATAAAAATAATAATCCCCACACACGCATGAAATAGAAAATTGGAGCCTGCCGAGCCTGTCATGAAACCGATCACATTTACAAACTCATTATAAAAAGTAAGGGGTTAGTTGTTAATGCATGTTCACAGACATGACACAAAATTCTCCAAGACTGCAGTTGACAACCTGCAAAGTAAACGCAAGTTTAACAAATAAAGCACAATCTGCTCCCTGGGTTGCTGTTAGAGGCTGCAATACAATTAGGTAAAACATCAAAACAAAGCAAGTCATCACAAATTCCGTCACATACATTTCGTCACACTGTCAGGTAAGTCCAGAGTTGTTGTCATACACTGTCTTGGCTCAGAGTCTTGATTGTCAATGCTGGTATAGTCACGTCTGGTCACAATCTTGAAATGGGCCTTCTCCATTGAAGTCTTTTGTTGTCAATGGTGCCCCAGAGTAATCCTAAACCCATATTTAGTCCAAAATGAGCCCTGATCAATCTTGCTTTTTCAAATCTGTAGTATCTCTATATTTTTCAGGTGAGAGGAATGTTATCCTCTGCTGTGATCACATCACCCCAACCTTGAATCATGTTAACCATTCACAATACACAAACCCAATCCCAAGTACAGACTTGACATTCATACAGCATTACAGACAAACTGTCATCCCACAACACACACATAAAACATACAATATCAAATTGTAAAAAAAAAAACCCTCCCTACGCAAAATTTTCTCCTCAATTAAAATTTCCCTTTTTTATTTTAAATCCAAAATTAATATCTAATTGTCTGGTCTCCTGTCCTCACATCGTTTGCCAATATGCATAATACTGGAACATGATTTAACTCCCCATTTAGTTTGCTCACATCTCACACTCAGACTATTTGACACTTTGTGTTGAGCTGTAACTTCAATATTTCCACCTTCCCATATTTCTTCCACTAAACAGTTCCATTTTGCTTTCAGTTTAAATTCATCCCTCCAAATAACTACCTCTGGCAAAGAACCAAACATTTTTAGAGCACTCCCTTTTACTGTTACCTTGTTCCTTCATTCATCTTCTCACAAGCATTACTGACCCTCCTAAAAAATAATGATACTGAAAATAATGTTTAAAAAATATACACAGCTTCCTCCTGCCACTTACACTATAACCTTGGATTATCGTTCTCATTTTTTGTTGATGCCAATTCTTAGAATTAAAAAGAAATACTTACTCTTGATAATTGAGTCACGCTATATCACAAATTTTGAAAACCTTCTTCCATGTTCCCCCTTTGTACCTATCAAAACCAATTAGAAATATTTTTGCTGTCATGATCATCATTGTGGCCCTCACACTTATTGTTCTTGTATTTTAAATTGGCAATTTTTGTACATTTGGAGCCCTTTGAGACTTGCTTGTGGGCTATATAAATAAATTTGAATTGCCTTGACTTTATTATTATTCAACTTCTTCTGCATTCTTCTTCCTTTTATTTTATTTTTATCTTAACTACTTCCACATAATTCATCTGATTTATTCCATTACACTTTTAACCTCCTAGATTCAAATTCAAATTTGTTGGATTCTGTCCACAATTTAGGGAGCGCGTTATCTGCGCCTCACGGCAAAAGCCTTTGCCAATCACCTGTTATCCAATTTACTCACTGCGTGCTCGTTTAATTTCTTCAGATTTAGGAAAATGCAAAGACACTGAAGCAGAAATTAGACTTAGACAGATTGGTTGAGTTCAATCACAATTCTTGTTCAAAAAGCTCTTTTTTCAGGAAAGTACAATACAGCGCTGGGCCCTTCAAGAGCGGAAAGTCTCCATTCAGAAAAGGCAAAGTCCAAGGTTGTTAGATCAGTTTTATATTCAGTAGCACATTGTGGGCTGGGATTGATGGGCGATGAGTCTTCGGGGTGGGGCAAGTTCGAAGGAGAGTCTGCTTCCATGGGAGTGGTGCTGGTTATGGGCGACTCGGTGTGTTGGGGGGGGGGGCTGTTGGTGTGTGTGTGTGTGTGTGTGGAGGGGGCTGTTGTCTTCCATCCCGTCTCTCGGCCTTGGCGATCATCTTTGGCCGAGTTCTCGGGTGGCTCCTTCTGGCACCCACTGGTTTTATCTCCACGTGACCTTCCTGTGAACATTCTTCTCCAATCTTGGACATACACTGTCGTACCGCATTCAACCGTATCTTTTCTTTGTTAGGCAAACTATTTCCCTCTGTGCAGAGCGTTCAGTAGTAATCAAAAACTGGCGTCTAGCATTAGTCAAAACATAAGATACAATCAAGTACTGAACGGTCAAGACGACTCTGGCCGTGTCCATGATTCAGAGAAAAAACATCAGGCATGCATTCCACAGTTCCTTAAGGGTCATTAAGCTATTTAGGCAATATATCAAAAGTCATTTGTTATTTCAAAGTCCTCAGAAATATATATATCAGATCATAAAGTTATAAAAACCTTTCTCATCACCACTTATCAAAAATGTCTAGTTATGTCTTCTTTATTGATTTGGTGTGTAGGTATAATTATATGCTTCAAATGTTTCTTTTATTTATTTAATATGTGAATATACTTGTCTGCTTATGTACTTTATTCAATGAGGTTTGAGCATATCTGTTTTTGTAGCGAGGCAGGACTTTTTGTATTTCGACCTCATTCCTTCACTGGTATTCCCAGGCGGTCTCCCATCCAAGTACTAACCAGGCCCGACCCTGCTTAGCCTCCGAGATCGGACGAGATCGGGCGCTCTCAGGGTAGTATGGCCGTAAGCCGTGAGACCGCTCAGAATTTTTCATTTTATAGACACAATCGCCCCTGAAACCATGCCAAGCAGCGGCGGGACTTGATGGCTGTGGTAAAAGTTTCCTTTCACAATTGACGTGGGAAAAAAAAAAAAAAAAAAGGCTTTCAGCACCTGGTATTCCCGGACGGTCACCCTTCCCTTTTGTTTTTTTTTGTTATTTTTTACAACCAGGGCCGAAACAGTCTTTCTTCCAAGGCTTTTGGTGTTTTCTGGAAATATGGCTATCATGAAAAGTTATTGACAGCTTTTTATGCGGTAGCACGAATTTGCCGTTGCGACCTGCATTTTGCTGAATCAAAATAAATGCCTTGAAAAGTTTAAAAACACTTCATGGAAGTGTTGTGTTGGGTTCTTTTACAAGTCAAGCCTGCTGCTTTGAGTTCACAGGGAGCCATGCTCACTGTACATAGTCTGCTCTCTAGCGGTAAAAAATTTAACTACAATGCTGTGGATGTCACCACATAATATAGCTTTCAAACTCGTGTTATAGTTTCAATGTCGGAGTTTAAATTAGGCTTGCTGTTTCCGGATGCCATTCGTGATGGGTGTTGTAAAAAATAGCTTCTTAAACGATTGAAGTGCACATAAGAAAAAGAAAAAGCTTACAGCACCTGGTATTCCCAGGCGGTCTCCCATCCAAATACTAACCAGGCCCGACCCTGCTTAGCTTCCGAGATCGGACGAGATCGGGCGTTCTCAGGGTAGTATGGCCGTAAGCCGTGAGGTGACCCAACATTTTGCATTTTATAGACACAATCGCCCCTGAAACTAGCGAGCGAGCCAATGAAGCCTTCAAAACTGCTTCGGCACATGGAGACCAAGCATCCTGCATTAAAAGACAAACCTTAACCACTTCGGGTTTCATTGTCTCCGATTACGCCTGGATGGGACCGGCTCGTTTCTGAGAAACAAGCTCGGTGCTCCCAATAATTCAACGTAATGGTGACTTTTATTTTTATGTGGTTTATATTTGTTTTTATGCCAGTCGTATCATTTTATTTAATCGTATTTACCGTATTTGCCGGTGTACAGGTCGACTCGGTGTATAAGTCGACCCCCTAAAATTCGACGGAAATTTACGATTTTATGATATATCCTTTGTATAAGTCGAGCTCAATTGTTGCATTATATTAAACTTCAAAATTCAATATGCGAAATTTATTGACGAAATGTGTTCAAATTCTGGGAGGCCGTGCGCATGCTGCTGTTTATAAGCACCGCGGAGGAGATCGCGGCCGGCGAGCTCGCGCACGCCGCCCGGCACCAACGGGAGGCCGGAAATAGCTCCAAGCCGAGCGGATCGGCACTTTATAAGCACCGCGGAGGAGATCGCGGCGCCTCATTGGACTTCCAGCGGCCGGCGAGCTCGCGCACCCGCCCGGCACATCCGGGAGGCCGTGCGCACGAGCCAAGTGGCCGAAAATAGCCCCCGCCGAGCGGATCGGCTGTTTATAAACACCGCAGAGGTGGTCGCGGCGCCTCATTCGACTTCCAGCGGCCGGCGAGCTCGCGCACCCGCCATGCACATCCGGGAGGCCGTGCGCACGAGCCAAGTGGCCGAAAATAGCCCCCGCCGAGCGGATCGGCTGTTTATAAGCACCGCGGAGGTGGTCGCGGCGCCTCATTCGACTTCCAGCGGCCGGCGAGCTCGCGCACCCGCCCGGCACATCCGGGAGGCCGAGCGCACGAGCCAAGTGGCCGAAAATAGCCCCCGCCGAGCGGATCGGCTGTTTATAAACACCGCAGAGGTGGTCGCGGCGCCTCATTCGACTTCCGGCGGGCGGCGAGCTCGCGCACCCGCCCGGCACATCCGGGAGGCCGTGCGCACGAGCCAAGTGGCCGAAAATAGCCCCCGCCGAGCGGATCGGCTGTTTATAAGCACCGCGGAGGTGGTCGCGGCGCCTCATTCGACTTCCAGCGGCCGGCGAGCTCGCGCACCCGCCATGCACATCCGGGAGGCCGTGCGCACGAGCCAAGTGGCCGAAAATAGCCCCCGCCGAGCGGATCGGCTGTTTATAAGCACCGCGGAGGTGGTCGCGGCGCCTCATTCGACTTCCAGCGGCCGGCGAGCTCGTGCACCCGCCCGGCACATCCGGGAGGCCGAGCGCACGAGCCAAGTGGCCGAAAATAGCCCCCGCCGAGCGGATCGGCTGTTTATAAACACCGCAGAGGTGGTCGCGGCGCCTCATTCGACTTCCGGCGGGCGGCGAGCTCGCGCACCCGCCCGGCACATCCGGGAGGCCGTGCGCACGAGCCAAGTGGCCGAAAATAGCCCCCGCCGAGCGTATCGGCTGTTTATAAGCACCGCGGAGGTGGTCGCGGCGCCTCATTCGACTTCCAGCGGCCGGCGAGCTCGCGCACCCGCCATGCACATCCGGGAGGCCGTGCGCACGAGCCAAGTGGCCGAAAATAGCCCCCGCCGAGCGGATCGGCTGTTTATAAGCACCGCGGAGGTGGTCGCGGCGCCTCATTCGACTTCCAGCGGCCGGCGAGCTCGTGCACCCGCCCGGCACATCCGGGAGGCCGTGCGCACGAGCCAAGTGGCCGAAAATAGCCCCCGCCGAGCGGATCGGCTGTTTATAAGCACCGCGGAGGTGGTCGCGGCGCCTCATTCGACTTCCAGCGGCCGGCGAGCTCGCGCACCCGCCCGGCACATCCGGGAGGCCGTGCGCACGAGCCAAGTGGCCGAAAATAGCCCCCGCCGAGCGGATCGGCTGTTTATAAGCACCGCGGAGGTGGTCGCGGCGCCTCATTCGACTTCCAGCGGCCGGCGAGCTCGCGCACCCGCCCGGCACATCCGGGAGGCCGTGCGCACGAGCCAAGTGGCCGAAAATAGCCCCCGCCGAGCGGATCGGCTGTTTATAAGCACCGCGGAGGTGGTCGCGGCGCCTCATTCGACTTCAAGCGGCCGGCGAGCTCGCGCACCCGCCCGGCACATCCGGGAGGCCGTGCGCACGAGCCAAGTGGCCGAAAATAGCCCCCGCCGAGCGGATCGGCTGTTTATAAGCACCGCGGAGGTGGTCGCGGCGCCTCATTCGACTTCCAGCGGCCGGCGAGCCCGCGCACCCGCCTGGCACATCCGGGAGGCCGTGCGCACGAGCCAAGTGGCCGAAAATAGCCCCCGCCGAGCGGATCGGCTGTTTATAAGCACCGCGGGGGTGGTCGCGGCGCCTCATTCGACTTCCAGCGGCCGGCGAGCTCGCGCACCCGCCCGGCACATCCGGGAGGCCGTGCGCACGAGCCAAGTGGCCGAAAATAGCCCCCGCCGAGCGGATCGGCTGTTTATAAGCACCGCGGAGGTGGTCGCGGCGCCTCATTCGACTTCCAGCGGCCGGCGAGCCCGCGCACCCGCCCGGCACATCCGGGAGGCCGTGCGCACGAGCCAAGTGGCCGAAAATAGCCCCCGCCGAGCGGATCGGCTGTTTATAAGCACCGCGGAGGTGGTCGCGGCGCCTCATTCGACTTCCAGCGGCCGGCGAGCTCGCGCACCCGCCCGGCACATCCGGGAGGCCGTGCGCACGAGCCAAGTGGCCAAAAATAGCCCCCGCCGAGCGGATCGGCTGTTTATAAGCACCGCGGAGGTGGTCGCGGCGCCTCATTCGACTTCCAGCGGCCGGCGAGCCCGCGCACCCGCCCGGCACATCCGGGAGGCCGTGCGCACGAGCCAAGTGGCCGAAAATAGCCCCCGCCGAGCGGATCGGCTGTTTATAAGCACCGCGGAGGTGGTCGCGGCGCCTCATTCGACTTCCAGCGGCCGGCGAGCTCGCGCACCCGCCCGGCACATCCGGGAGGCCGTGCGCACGAGCCAAGTGGCCGAAAATAGCCCCCGCCGAGCGGATCGGCTGTTTATAATCACCGCGGAGGTGGTCGCGGCGCCTCATTCGACTTCCAGCGGCCGGCGAGCTCGCGCACCCGCCCGGCACATCCGGGAGGCCGTGCGCACGAGCCAAGTGGCCGAAAATAGCCCCCGCCGAGCGGATCGGCTGTTTATAAGCACCGCGGAGGTGGTCGCGGCGCCTCATTCGACTTCCAGCGGCCGGCGAGCTCGCGCACCCGCCCGGCACATCCGGGAGGCCGTGCGCACGAGCCAAGTGGCCGAAAATAGCCCCCGCCGAGCGGATCGGCGGTTTATAAGCACCGCGGAGGTGGTCGCGGCGCCTCATTCGACTTCCAGCGGCCGGCGAGCTCGCGCACCCGCCCGGCACATCCGGGAGGCCGTGCGCACGAGCCAAGTGGCCGAAAATAGCCCCCGCCGAGCGGATCGGCGGTTTATAAGCACCGCGGAGGTGGTCGCGGCGCCTCATTCGACTTCCAGCGGCCGGCGAGATCGCGCACCCGCCCGGCACATCCGGGAGGCCGTGCGCACGAGCCAAGTGGCCGAAAATAGCCCCCGCCGAGCGGATCGGCTGTTTATAAGCACCGCGGAGGTGGTCGCGGCGCCTCATTCGACTTCCAGCGGCCGGCGAGCTCGCGCACCCGCCCGGCACATCCGGGAGGCCGTGCGCACGAGCCAAGTGGCCGAAAATAGCCCCCGCCGAGCGGATCGGCTGTTTATAAGCACCGCGGAGGTGGTCGCGGCGCCTCATTCGACTTCCAGCGGCCGGCGAGCTCGCGCACCCGCCCGGCACATCCGGGAGGCCGTGCGCACGAGCCAAGTGGCCGAAAATAGCCCCCGCCGAGCGGATCGGCTGTTTATAAGCACCGCGGAGGTGGTCGCGGCGCCTCATTCGACTTCCAGCGGCCGGCGAGCTCGCGCACCCGCCCGGCACATCCGGGAGGCCGTGCGCACGAGCCAAGTGGCCGAAAATAGCCCCCGCCGAGCGGATCGGCAGTTTATAAGCACCGCGGAGGTGGTCGCGGCGCCTCATTCGACTTCCAGCGGCCGGCGAGCTCGCGCACCCGCCCGGCACATCCGGGAGGCCGTGCGCACGAGCCAAGTGGCCGAAAATAGCCCCCGCCGAGCGGATCGGCTGTTTATAAGCACCGCGGAGGTGGTCGCGGCGCCTCATTCGACTTCCAGCGGCCGGCGAGCTCGCGCACCCGCCCGGCACATCCGGGAGGCCGTGCGCACGAGCCAAGTGGCCGAAAATAGCCCCCGCCGAGCGGATCGGCTGTTTATAAGCACCGCGGAGGTGGTCGCGGCGCCTCATTCGACTTCCAGCGGCCGGCGAGCCCGCGCACCCGCCTGGCACATCCGGGAGGCCGTGCGCACGAGCCAAGTGGCCGAAAATAGCCCCCGCCGAGCGGATCGGCTGTTTATAAGCACCGCGGGGGTGGTCGCGGCGCCTCATTCGACTTCCAGCGGCCGGCGAGCTCGCGCACCCGCCCGGCACATCCGGGAGGCCGTGCGCACGAGCCAAGTGGCCGAAAATAGCCCCCGCCGAGCGGATCGGCTGTTTATAAGCACCGCGGGGGTGGTTGCGGCGCCTCATTCGACTTCCAGCGGCCGGCGAGCTCGCGCACCCGCCCGGCACATCCGGGAGGCCGTGCGCACGAGCCAAGTGGCCGAAAATAGCCCCCGCCGAGCGGATCGGCTGTTTATAAGCACCGCGGAGGTGGTCGCGGCGCCTCATTCGACTTCCAGCGGCCGGCGAGCCCGCGCACCCGCCCGGCACATCCGGGAGGCCGTGCGCACGAGCCAAGTGGCCGAAAATAGCCCCCGCCGAGCGGATCGGCTGTTTATAAGCACCGCGGGGGTGGTCGCGGCGCCTCATTCGACTTCCAGCGGCCGGCGAGCTCGCGCACCCGCCCGGCACATCCGGGAGGCCGTGCGCACGAGCCAAGTGGCCGAAAATAGCCCCCGCCGAGCGGATCGGCTGTTTATAAGCACCGCGGAGGTGGTCGCGGCGCCTCATTCGACTTCCAGCGGCCGGCGAGCTCGCGCACCCGCCCGGCACATCCGGGAGGCCGTGCGCACGAGCCAAGTGGACGAAAATAGCCCCCGCCGAGCGGATCGGCTGTTTATAAGCACCGCGGGGGTGGTTGCGGCGCCTCATTCGACTTCCAGCGGCCGGCGAGCTCGCGCACCCGCCCGGCACATCCGGGAGGCCGTGCGCACGAGCCAAGTGGCCGAAAATAGCCCCCGCCGAGCGGATCGGCTGTTTATAAGCACCGCGGAGGTGGTCGCGGCGCCTCATTCGACTTCCAGCGGCCGGCGAGCCCGCGCACCCGCCCGGCACATCCGGGAGGCCGTGCGCACGAGCCAAGTGGCCGAAAATAGCCCCCGCCGAGCGGATCGGCTGTTTATAAGCACCGCGGAGGTGGCCGCGGCGCCTCATTCGACTTCCAGCGGCCGGCGAGCTCGCGCACCCGCCCGGCACATCCGGGAGGCCGTGCGCACGAGCCAAGTGGCCGAAAATAGCCCCCGCCGAGCGGATCGGCTGTTTATAAGCACCGCGGAGGTGGTCGCGGCGCCTCATTCGACTTCCAGCGGCCGGCGAGCTCGCGCACCCGCCCGGCACATCCGGGAGGCCGTGCGCACGAGCCAAGTGGACGAAAATAGCCCCCGCCGAGCGGATCGGCTGTTTGTAAGTACCGCGGAGGTGGTCGCGGCGCCTCATTCGACTTCCAGCGGCCGGCGAGCTCGCGCACCCGCCCGGCACATCCGGGAGGCCGTGCGCACGAGCCAAGTGGCCGAAAATAGCCCCCGCCGAGCGGATCGGCTGTTTATAAGCACCGCGGAGGTGGTCGCGGCGCCTCATTCGACTTCCAGCGGCCGGCGAGCCCGCGCACCCGCCCGGCACATCCGGGAGGCCGTGCGCACGAGCCAAGTGGCCGAAAATAGCCCCCGCCGAGCGGATCGGCTGTTTATAAGCACCGCGGAGGTGGTCGCGGCGCCTCATTCGACTTCCAGCGGCCGGCGAGCTCGCGCACCCGCCCGGCACATCCGGGAGGCCGTGCGCACGAGCCAAGTGGCCGAAAATAGCCCCCGCCGAGCGGATCGGCTGTTTATAAGCACCGCGGAGGTGGTCGCGGCGCCTCATTCGACTTCCAGCGGCCGGCGAGCTCGCGCACCCGCCCGGCACATCCGGGAGGCCGTGCGCACGAGCCAAGTGGCCGAAAATAGCCCCCGCCGAGCGGATCGGCTGTTTATAAGCACCGCGGAGGTGGTCGCGGCGCCTCATTCGACTTCCAGCGGCCGGCGAGCTCGCGCACCCGCCCGGCACATCCGGGAGGCCGTGCGCACGAGCCAAGTGGCCGAAAATAGCCCCCGCCGAGCGGATCGGCGGTTTATAAGCACCGCGGAGGTGGTCGCGGCGCCTCATTCGACTTCCAGCGGCCGGCGAGATCGCGCACCCGCCCGGCACATCCGGGAGGCCGTGCGCACGAGCCAAGTGGCCGAAAATAGCCCCCGCCGAGCGGATCGGCTGTTTATAAGCACCGCGGAGGTGGTCGCGGCGCCTCATTCGACTTCCAGCGGCCGGCGAGCTCGCGCACCCGCCCGGCACATCCGGGAGGCCGTGCGCACGAGCCAAGTGGCCGAAAATAACCCCCGCCGAGCGGATCGGCTGGTTATAAGCACCGCGGAGGTGGTCGCGGCGCCTCATTCGACTTCCAGCGGCCGGCGAGCTCGCGCACCCGCCCGGCACATCCGGGAGGCCGTGCGCACGAGCCAAGTGGCCGAAAATAGCCCCCGCCGAGCGGATCGGCTGTTTATAAGCACCGCGGAGGTGGTCGCGGCGCCTCATTCGACTTCCAGCGGCCGGCGAGCTCTCGCACCCGCCCGGCACATCCGGGAGGCCGTGCGCACGAGCCAAGTGGCCGAAAATAGCCCCCGCCGAGCGGATCGGCTGTTTATAAGCACCGCGGAGGTGGTCGCGGCGCCTCATTCGACTTCCAGCGGCCGGCGAGCCCGCGCACCCGCCTGGCACATCCGGGAGGCCGTGCGCACGAGCCAAGTGGCCGAAAATAGCCCCCGCCGAGCGGATCGGCTGTTTATAAGCACCGCGGGGGTGGTCGCGGCGCCTCATTCGACTTCCAGCGGCCGGCGAGCTCGCGCACCCGCCCGGCACATCCGGGAGGCCGTGCGCACGAGCCAAGTGGCCGAAAATAGCCCCCGCCGAGCGGATCGGCTGTTTATAAGCACCGCGGAGGTGGTCGCGGCGCCTCATTCGACTTCCAGCGGCCGGCGAGCCCGCGCACCCGCCCGGCACATCCGGGAGGCCGTGCGCACGAGCCAAGTGGCCGAAAATAGCCCCCGCCGAGCGGATCGGCTGTTTATAAGCACCGCGGAGGTGGTCGCGGCGCCTCATTCGACTTCCAGCGGCCGGCGAGCCCGCGCACCCGCCCGGCACATCCGGGAGGCCGTGCGCACGAGCCAAGTGGCCGAAAATAGCCCCCGCCGAGCGGATCGGCTGTTTATAAGCACCGCGGAGGTGGTCGCGGCGCCTCATTCGACTTCCAGCGGCCGGCGAGCTCGCGCACCCGCCCGGCACATCCGGGAGGCCGTGCGCACGAGTAGAGTGGCCGAAAATGGCCCCCGCCGAGCGGATCGGCTGTTTATAAGCACCGCGGAGGTGGTCGCGGCGCCTCATTCGACTTCCAGCGGCCGGCGAGCTCGCGCACCCGCCCGGCACATCCGGGAGGCCGTGCGCACGAGCCAAGTGGACGAAAATAGCCCCCGCCGAGCGGATCGGCTGTTTGTAAGCACCGCGGAGGTGGTCGCGGCGCCTCATTCGACTTCCAGCGGCCGGCGAGCTCGCGCACCCGCCCGGCACATCCGTGAGGCCGTGCGCAGGAGCCAAGTGGCCGAAAATAGCCCCCGCCGATCGGATCGGCTGTTTATAAGCACCGCGGAGGTGGTCGCGGCGCCTCATTCGACTTCCAGCGGCCGGCGAGCTCGCGCACCCGCCCGGCATATCCGGGAGGCCGTGCGTACGAGCCAAGTGGACGAAAATAGCCCCCGCCGAGCGGATCGGCTGTTTGTAAGCACCGCGGAGGTGGTCGCGGCGCCTCATTCGACTTCCAGCGGCCGGCGAGCTCGCGCACCCGCCCGGCACATCCGGGAGGCCGTGCGCACGAGCCAAGTGGCCGAAAATAGCCCCCGCCGAGCGGATCGGCTGTTTATAAGCACCGCGGAGGTGGTCGCGGCGCCTCATTCGACTTCCAGCGGCCGGCGAGCTCGCGCACCCGCCCGGCACATCCGGGAGGCCGTGCGCACGAGCCAAGTGGCCGAAAATAGCCCCCGCCGAGCGGATCGGCAGTTTATAAGCACCGCGGAGGTGGTCGCGGCGCCTCATTCGACTTCCAGCGGCCGGCGAGCTCGCGCACCCGCCCGGCACATCCGGGAGGCCGTGCGCACGAGCCAAGTGGCCGAAAATAGCCCCCGCCGAGCGGATCGGCTGTTTATAAGCACCGCGGAGGTGGTCGCGGCGCCTCATTCGACTTCCAGCGGCCGGCGAGCTCGCGCACCCGCCCGGCACATCCGGGAGGCCGTGCGCACGAGCCAAGTGGACGAAAATAGCCCCCGCCGAGCGGATCGGCTGTTTGTAAGCACCGCGGAGGTGGTCGCGGCGCCTCATTCGACTTCCAGCGGCCGGCGAGCTCGCGCACCCGCCCGGCACATCCGGGAGGCCGTGCGCACGAGCCAAGTGGCCGAAAATAGCCCCCGCCGAGCGGATCGGCTGTTTATAAGCACCGCGGAGGTGGTCGCGGCGCCTCATTCGACTTCCAGCGGCCGGCGAGCCCGCGCACCCGCCCGGCACATCCGGGAGGCCGTGCGCACGAGCCAAGTGGCCGAAAATAGCCCCCGCCGAGCGGATCGGCTGTTTATAAGCACCGCGGAGGTGGTCGCGGCGCCTCATTCGACTTCCAGCGGCCGGCGAGCTCGCGCACCCGCCCGGCACATCCGGGAGGCCGTGCGCACGAGCCAAGTGGCCGAAAATAGCCCCCGCCGAGCGGATCGGCTGTTTATAAGCACCGCGGAGGTGGTCGCGGCGCCTCATTCGACTTCCAGCGGCCGGCGAGCTCGCGCACCCGCCCGGCACATCCGGGAGGCCGTGCGCACGAGCCAAGTGGCCGAAAATAGCCCCCGCCGAGCGGATCGGCTGTTTATAAGCACCGCGGAGGTGGTCGCGGCGCCTCATTCGACTTCCAGCGGCCGGCGAGCTCGCGCACCCGCCCGGCACATCCGGGAGGCCGTGCGCACGAGCCAAGTGGCCGAAAATAGCCCCCGCCGAGCGGATCGGCGGTTTATAAGCACCGCGGAGGTGGTCGCGGCGCCTCATTCGACTTCCAGCGGCCGGCGAGATCGCGCACCCGCCCGGCACATCCGGGAGGCCGTGCGCACGAGCCAAGTGGCCGAAAATAGCCCCCGCCGAGCGGATCGGCTGTTTATAAGCACCGCGGAGGTGGTCGCGGCGCCTCATTCGACTTCCAGCGGCCGGCGAGCTCGCGCACCCGCCCGGCACATCCGGGAGGCCGTGCGCACGAGCCAAGTGGCCGAAAATAACCCCCGCCGAGCGGATCGGCTGGTTATAAGCACCGCGGAGGTGGTCGCGGCGCCTCATTCGACTTCCAGCGGCCGGCGAGCTCGCGCACCCGCCCGGCACATCCGGGAGGCCGTGCGCACGAGCCAAGTGGCCGAAAATAGCCCCCGCCGAGCGGATCGGCTGTTTATAAGCACCGCGGAGGTGGTCGCGGCGCCTCATTCGACTTCCAGCGGCCGGCGAGCTCTCGCACCCGCCCGGCACATCCGGGAGGCCGTGCGCACGAGCCAAGTTGCCGAAAATAGCCCCCGCCGAGCGGATCGGCTGTTTATAAGCACCGCGGAGGTGGTCGCGGCGCCTCATTCGACTTCCAGCGGCCGGCGAGCCCGCGCACCCGCCTGGCACATCCGGGAGGCCGTGCGCACGAGCCAAGTGGCCGAAAATAGCCCCCGCCGAGCGGATCGGCTGTTTATAAGCACCGCGGGGGTGGTCGCGGCGCCTCATTCGACTTCCAGCGGCCGGCGAGCTCGCGCACCCGCCCGGCACATCCGGGAGGCCGTGCGCACGAGCCAAGTGGCCGAAAATAGCCCCCGCCGAGCGGATCGGCTGTTTATAAGCACCGCGGAGGTGGTCGCGGCGCCTCATTCGACTTCCAGCGGCCGGCGAGCCCGCGCACCCGCCCGGCACATCCGGGAGGCCGTGCGCACGAGCCAAGTGGCCGAAAATAGCCCCCGCCGAGCGGATCGGCTGTTTATAAGCACCGCGGAGGTGGTCGCGGCGCCTCATTCGACTTCCAGCGGCCGGCGAGCCCGCGCACCCGCCCGGCACATCCGGGAGGCCGTGCGCACGAGCCAAGTGGCCGAAAATAGCCCCCGCCGAGCGGATCGGCTGTTTATAAGCACCGCGGAGGTGGTCGCGGCGCCTCATTCGACTTCCAGCGGCCGGCGAGCTCGCGCACCCGCCCGGCACATCCGGGAGGCCGTGCGCACGAGTAGAGTGGCCGAAAATGGCCCCCGCCGAGCGGATCGGCTGTTTATAAGCACCGCGGAGGTGGTCGCGGCGCCTCATTCGACTTCCAGCGGCCGGCGAGCTCGCGCACCCGCCCGGCACATCCGGGAGGCCGTGCGCACGAGCCAAGTGGACGAAAATAGCCCCCGCCGAGCGGATCGGCTGTTTGTAAGCACCGCGGAGGTGGTCGCGGCGCCTCATTCGACTTCCAGCGGCCGGCGAGCTCGCGCACCCGCCCGGCACATCCGGGAGGCCGTGCGCAGGAGCCAAGTGGCCGAAAATAGCCCCCGCCGATCGGATCGGCTGTTTATAAGCACCGCGGAGGTGGTCGCGGCGCCTCATTCGACTTCCAGCGGCCGGCGAGCTCGCGCACCCGCCCGGCATATCCGGGAGGCCGTGCGTACGAGCCAAGTGGACGAAAATAGCCCCCGCCGAGCGGATCGGCTGTTTGTAAGCACCGCGGAGGTGGTCGCGGCGCCTCATTCGACTTCCAGCGGCCGGCGAGCTCGCGCACCCGCCCGGCACATCCGGGAGGCCGTGCGCACGAGCCAAGTGGCCGAAAATAGCCCCCGCCGAGCGGATCGGCTGTTTATAAGCACCGCGGAGGTGGTCGCGGCGCCTCATTCGACTTCCAGCGGCCGGCGAGCTCGCGCACCCGCCCGGCACATCCGGGAGGCCGTGCGCACGAGCCAAGTGGCCGAAAATAGCCCCCGCCGAGCGGATCGGCAGTTTATAAGCACCGCGGAGGTGGTCGCGGCGCCTCATTCGACTTCCAGCGGCCGGCGAGCTCGCGCACCCGCCCGGCACATCCGGGAGGCCGTGCGCACGAGCCAAGTGGCCGAAAATAGCCCCCGCCGAGCGGATCGGCTGTTTATAAGCACCGCGGAGGTGGTCGCGGCGCCTCATTCGACTTCCAGCGGCCGGCGAGCTCGCGCACCCGCCCGGCACATCCGGGAGGCCGTGCGCACGAGCCAAGTGGCCGAAAATAGCCCCCGCCGAGCGGATCGGCTGTTTATAAGCACCGCGGAGGTGGTCGCGGCGCCTCATTCGACTTCCAGCGGCCGGCGAGCCCGCGCACCCGCCTGGCACATCCGGGAGGCCGTGCGCACGAGCCAAGTGGCCGAAAATAGCCCCCGCCGAGCGGATCGGCTGTTTATAAGCACCGCGGGGGTGGTCGCGGCGCCTCATTCGACTTCCAGCGGCCGGCGAGCTCGCGCACCCGCCCGGCACATCCGGGAGGCCGTGCGCACGAGCCAAGTGGCCGAAAATAGCCCCCGCCGAGCGGATCGGCTGTTTATAAGCACCGCGGGGGTGGTTGCGGCGCCTCATTCGACTTCCAGCGGCCGGCGAGCTCGCGCACCCGCCCGGCACATCCGGGAGGCCGTGCGCACGAGCCAAGTGGCCGAAAATAGCCCCCGCCGAGCGGATCGGCTGTTTATAAGCACCGCGGAGGTGGTCGCGGCGCCTCATTCGACTTCCAGCGGCCGGCGAGCCCGCGCACCCGCCCGGCACATCCGGGAGGCCGTGCGCACGAGCCAAGTGGACGAAAATAGCCCCCGCCGAGCGGATCGGCTGTTTATAAGCACCGCGGGGGTGGTTGCGGCGCCTCATTCGACTTCCAGCGGCCGGCGAGCTCGCGCACCCGCCCGGCACATCCGGGAGGCCGTGCGCACGAGCCAAGTGGCCGAAAATAGCCCCCGCCGAGCGGATCGGCTGTTTATAAGCACCGCGGAGGTGGTCGCGGCGCCTCATTCGACTTCCAGCGGCCGGCGAGCCCGCGCACCCGCCCGGCACATCCGGGAGGCCGTGCGCACGAGCCAAGTGGCCGAAAATAGCCCCCGCCGAGCGGATCGGCTGTTTATAAGCACCGCGGAGGTGGCCGCGGCGCCTCATTCGACTTCCAGCGGCCGGCGAGCTCGCGCACCCGCCCGGCACATCCGGGAGGCCGTGCGCACGAGCCAAGTGGCCGAAAATAGCCCCCGCCGAGCGGATCGGCTGTTTATAAGCACCGCGGAGGTGGTCGCGGCGCCTCATTCGACTTCCAGCGGCCGGCGAGCTCGCGCACCCGCCCGGCACATCCGGGAGGCCGTGCGCACGAGCCAAGTGGACGAAAATAGCCCCCGCCGAGCGGATCGGCTGTTTGTAAGCACCGCGGAGGTGGTCGCGGCGCCTCATTCGACTTCCAGCGGCCGGCGAGCTCGCGCACCCGCCCGGCACATCCGGGAGGCCGTGCGCACGAGCCAAGTGGCCGAAAATAGCCCCCGCCGAGCGGATCGGCTGTTTATAAGCACCGCGGGGGTGGTCGCGGCGCCTCATTCGACTTCCAGCGGCTGGCGAGCTCGCGCACCCGCCCGGCACATCCGGGAGGCCGTGCGCACGAGCCAAGTGGCCGAAAATAGCCCCCGCCGAGCGGATCGGCTGTTTATAAGCACCGCGGAGGTGGTCGCGGCGCCTCATTCGACTTCCAGCGGCCGGCGAGCCCGCGCACCCGCCCGGCACATCCGGGAGGCCATGCGCACGAGCCAAGTGGCCGAAAATAGCCCCCGCCGATCGGATCGGCTGTTTATAAGCACCGCGGAGGTGGTCGCGGCGCCTCATTCGACTTCCAGCGGCCGGCGAGCTCGCGCACCCGCCCGGCATATCCGGGAGGCCGTGCGTACGAGCCAAGTGGCCGAAAATAGCCCCCGCCGAGCGGATCGGCTGTTTATAAGCACCGCGGAGGTGGTCGCGGCGCCTCATTCGACTTCCAGCGGCCGGCGAGCTCGCGCACCCGCCCGGCACATCCGGGAGGCCGTGCGCACGAGCCAAGTGGCCGAAAATAGCCCCCGCCGAGCGGATCGGCTGTTTATAAGCACCGCGGGGGTGGTCGCGGCGCCTCATTCGACTTCCAGCGGCCGGCGAGCTCGCGCACCCGCCCGGCACATCCGGGAGGCCGTGCGCACGAGCCAAGTGGCCGAAAATAGCCCCCGCCGAGCGGATCGGCTGTTTATAAGCACCGCGGAGGTGGTCGCGGCGCCTCATTCGACTTCCAGCGGCCGGCGAGCCCGCGCACCCGCCCGGCACATCCGGGAGGCCGTGCGCACGAGCCAAGTGGCCGAAAATAGCCCCCGCCGAGCGGATCGGCTGTTTATAAGCACCGCGGAGGTGGTCGCGGCGCCTCATTCGACTTCCAGCGGCCGGCGAGCTCGCGCACCCGCCCGGCACATCCGGGAGGCCGTGCGCACGAGCCAAGTGGCCTAAAATAGCCCCCGCCGAGCGGATCGGCTGTTTATAAGCACCGCGGAGGTGGTCGCGGCGCCTCATTCGACTTCCAGCGGCCGGCGAGCCCGCGCACCCGCCCGGCACATCCGGGAGGCCGTGCGCACGAGCCAAGTGGCCGAAAATAGCCCCCGCCGAGCGGATCGGCTGTTTATAAGCACCGCGGAGGTGGTCGCGGCGCCTCATTCGACTTCCAGCGGCCGGCGAGCTCGCGCACCCGCCCGGCACATCCGGGAGGCCGTGCGCACGAGCCAAGTGGCCGAAAATAGCCCCCGCCGAGCGGATCGGCTGTTTATAAGCACCGCGGAGGTGGTCGCGGCGCCTCATTCGACTTCCAGCGGCCGGCGAGCCCGCGCACCCGCCCGGCACATCCGGGAGGCCGTGCGCACGAGCCAAGTGGCCGAAAATAGCCCCCGCCGAGCGGATCGGCTGTTTATAAGCACCGCGGAGGTGGTCGCGGCGCCTCATTCGACTTCCAGCGGCCGGCGAGCTCGCGCACCCGCCCGGCACATCCGGGAGGCCGTGCGCACGAGTAGAGTGGCCGAAAATGGCCCCCGCCGAGCGGATCGGCTGTTTATAAGCACCGCGGAGGTGGTCGCGGCGCCTCATTCGACTTCCAGCGGCCGGCGAGCTCGCGCACCCGCCCGGCACATCCGGGAGGCCGTGCGCACGAGCCAAGTGGACGAAAATAGCCCCCGCCGAGCGGATCGGCTGTTTGTAAGCACCGCGGAGGTGGTCGCGGCGCCTCATTCGACTTCCAGCGGCCGGCGAGCTCGCGCACCCGCCCGGCACATCCGGGAGGCCGTGCGCAGGAGCCAAGTGGCCGAAAATAGCCCCCGCCGATCGGATCGGCTGTTTATAAGCACCGCGGAGGTGGTCGCGGCGCCTCATTCGACTTCCAGCGGCCGGCGAGCTCGCGCACCCGCCCGGCATATCCGGGAGGCCGTGCGTACGAGCCAAGTGGACGAAAATAGCCCCCGCCGAGCGGATCGGCTGTTTGTAAGCACCGCGGAGGTGGTCGCGGCGCCTCATTCGACTTCCAGCGGCCGGCGAGCTCGCGCACCCGCCCGGCACATCCGGGAGGCCGTGCGCACGAGCCAAGTGGCCGAAAATAGCCCCCGCCGAGCGGATCGGCTGTTTATAAACACCGCGGAGGTGGTCGCGGCGCCTCATTCGACTTCCAGCGGCCGGCGAGCTCGCGCACCCGCCCGGCACATCCGGGAGGCCGTGCGCACGAGCCAAGTGGCCGAAAATAGCCCCCGCCGAGCGGATCGGCAGTTTATAAGCACCGCGGAGGTGGTCGCGGCGCCTCATTCGACTTCCAGCGGCCGGCGAGCTCGCGCACCCGCCCGGCACATCCGGGAGGCCGTGCGCACGAGCCAAGTGGCCGAAAATAGCCCCCGCCGAGCGGATCGGCTGTTTATAAGCACCGCGGAGGTGGTCGCGGCGCCTCATTCGACTTCCAGCGGCCGGCGAGCTCGCGCACCCGCCCGGCACATCCGGGAGGCCGTGCGCACAAGCCAAGTGGCCGAAAATAGCCCCCGCCGAGCGGATCGGCTGTTTATAAGCACCGCGGAGGTGGTCGCGGCGCCTCATTCGACTTCCAGCGGCCGGCGAGCCCGCGCACCCGCCTGGCACATCCGGGAGGCCGTGCGCACGAGCCAAGTGGCCGAAAATAGCCCCCGCCGAGCGGATCGGCTGTTTATAAGCACCGCGGGGGTGGTCGCGGCGCCTCATTCGACTTCCAGCGGCCGGCGAGCTCGCGCACCCGCCCGGCACATCCGGGAGGCCGTGCGCACGAGCCAAGTGGCCGAAAATAGCCCCCGCCGAGCGGATCGGCTGTTTATAAGCACCGCGGAGGTGGTCGCGGCGCCTCATTCGACTTCCAGCGGCCGGCGAGCTCGCGCACCCGCCCGGCACATCCGGGAGGCCGTGCGCACGAGCCAAGTGGCCGAAAATAGCCCCCGCCGAGCGGATCGGCAGTTTATAAGCACCGCGGAGGTGGTCGCGGCGCCTCATTCGACTTCCAGCGGCCGGCGAGCCCGCGCACCCGCCCGGCACATCCGGGAGGCCGTGCGCACGAGCCAAGTGGCCGAAAATAGCCCCCGCCGATCGGATCGGCTGTTTATAAGCACCGCGGAGGTGGTCGCGGCGCCTCATTCGACTTCCAGCGGCCGGCGAGCTCGCGCACCCGCCCGGCATATCCGGGAGGCCGTGCGTACGAGCCAAGTGGCCGAAAATAGCCCCCGCCGAGCGGATCGGCTGTTTATAAGCACCGCGGAGGTGGTCGCGGCGCCTCATTCGACTTCCAGCGGCCGGCGAGCTCGCGCACCCGCCCGGCACATCCGGGAGGCCGTGCGCACGAGCCAAGTGGCCGAAAATAGCCCCCGCCGAGCGGATCGGCTGTTTATAAGCACCGCGGGGGTGGTCGCGGCGCCTCATTCGACTTCCAGCGGCCGGCGAGCTCGCGCACCCGCCCGGCACATCCGGGAGGCCGTGCGCACGAGCCAAGTGGCCGAAAATAGCCCCCGCCGAGCGGATCGGCTGTTTATAAGCACCGCGGAGGTGGTCGCGGCGCCTCATTCGACTTCCAGCGGCCGGCGAGCCCGCGCACCCGCCCGGCACATCCGGGAGGCCGTGCGCACGAGCCAAGTGGCCGAAAATAGCCCCCGCCGAGCGGATCGGCTGTTTATAAGCACCGCGGAGGTGGTCGCGGCGCCTCATTCGACTTCCAGCGGCCGGCGAGCTCGCGCACCCGCCCGGCACATCCGGGAGGCCGTGCGCACGAGCCAAGTGGCCAAAAATAGCCCCCGCCGAGCGGATCGGCTGTTTGTAAGCACCGCGGAGGTGGTCGCGGCGCCTCATTCGACTTCCAGCGGCCGGCGAGCTCGCGCACCCGCCCGGCACATCCGGGAGGCCGTGCGCACGAGCCAAGTGGCCGAAAATAGCCCCCGCCGAGCGGATCGGCTGTTTATAAGCACCGCGGAGGTGGTCGCGGCGCCTCATTCGACTTCCAGCGGCCGGCGAGCTCGCGCACCCGCCCGGCACATCCGGGAGGCCGTGCGCACGAGCCAAGTGGCCGAAAATAGCCCCCGCCGAGCGGATCGGCAGTTTATAAGCACCGCGGAGGTGGTCGCGGCGCCTCATTCGACTTCCAGCGGCCGGCGAGCTCGCGCACCCGCCCGGCACATCCGGGAGGCCGTGCGCACGAGCCAAGTGGCCGAAAATAGCCCCCGCCGAGCGGATCGGCTGTTTATAAGCACCGCGGAGGTGGTCGCGGCGCCTCATTCGACTTCAAGCGGCCGGCGAGCTCGCGCACCCGCCCGGCACATCCGGGAGGCCGTGCGCACGAGCCAAGTGGCCGAAAATAGCCCCCGCCGAGCGGATCGGCTGTTTATAAGCACCGCGGAGGTGGTCGCGGCGCCTCATTCGACTTCCAGCGGCCGGCGAGCTCGCGCACCCGCCCGGCACATCCGGGAGGCTGTGCGCACGAGCCAAGTGGCCGAAAATAGCCCCCGCCGAGCGGATCGGCTGTTTATAAGCACCGCGGAGGTGGTCGCGGCGCCTCATTCGACTTCCAGCGGCCGGCGAGCTCGTGCACCCGCCCGGCACATCCGGGAGGCCGTGCGCACGAGCCAAGTGGCCGAAAATAGCCCCCGCCGAGCGGATCGGCTGTTTATAAGCACCGCGGAGGTGGTCGCGGCGCCTCATTCGACTTCCAGCGGCCGGCGAGCTCGCGCACCCGCCCGGCACATCCGGGAGGCCGTGCGCACGAGCCAAGTGGCCGAAAATAGCCCCCGCCGAGCGGATCGGCTGTTTATAAGCACCGCGGAGGTGGTCGCGGCGCCTCATTCGACTTCCAGCGGCCGGCGAGCTCGCGCACCCGCCCGGCACATCCGGGAGGCCGTGCGCACGAGCCAAGTGGCCGAAAATAGCCCCCGCCGAGCGGATCGGCTGTTTATAAGCACCGCGGAGGTGGTCGCGGCGCCTCATTCGACTTCCAGCGGCCGGCGAGCTCGCGCACCCGCCCGGCACATCCGGGAGGCCGTGCGCACGAGCCAAGTGGCCGAAAATAGCCCCCGCCGAGCGGATCGGCTGTTTATAAGCACCGCGGAGGTGGTCGCGGCGCCTCATTCGACTTCCAGCGGCCGGCGAGCCCGCGCACCCGCCCGGCACATCCGGGAGGCCGTGCGCACGAGCCAAGTGGCCGAAAATAGCCCCCGCCGAGCGGATCGGCTGTTTATAAGCACCGCGGAGGTGGTCGCGGCGCCTCATTCGACTTCCAGCGGCCGGCGAGCCCGCGCACCCGCCCGGCACATCCGGGAGGCCGTGCGCACGAGCCAAGTGGCCGAAAATAGCCCCCGCCGAGCGGATCGGCTGTTTATAAGCACCGCGGAGGTGGTTGCGGCGCCTCATTCGACTTCCAGCGGCCGGCGAGCTCGCGCACCCGCCCGGCACATCCGGGAGGCCGTGCGCACGAGCCAAGTGGCCGAAAATAGCACCCGCCGAGCGGATCGGCTGTTTATAAGCACCGCGGACGTGGTCGCGGCGCCTCATTCGACTTCAAGCGGCCGGCGAGCTCGCGCACCCGCCCGGCACATCCGGGAGGCCGTGCGCACGAGCCAAGTGGACGAAAATAGCCCCCGCCGAGCGGATCGGCTGTTTATAAGCACCGCGGAGGTGGTCGCGGCGCCTCATTCGACTTCCAGCGGCCGGCGAGCTCGCGCACCCGCCCGGCACATCCGGGAGGCCGTGCGCACGAGCCAAGTGGCCGAAAATAGCCCCCGCCGAGCAATCGGCTGTTTATAAGCACCGCGGAGGTGGTCGCGGCGCCTCATTCGACTTCCAGCGGCCGGCGAGCTCGCGCACCCGCCCGGCACATCCGGGAGGCCGTGCGCACGAGCCAAGTGGCCGAAAATAGCCCCCGCCGAGCGGATCGGCTGTTTATAAGCACCGCGGAGGTGGTCGCGGCGCCTCATTCGACTTCCAGCGGCCGGCGAGCTCGCGCACCCGCCCGGCACATCCGGGAGGCCGTGCGCACGAGCCAAGTGGCCGAAAATAGCCCCCGCCGAGCGGATCGGCGTTTTATAAGCACCGCGGAGGTGGTCGCGGCGCCTCATTCGACTTCCAGCGGCCGGCGAGCTCGCGCACCCGCCCGGCACATCCGGGAGGCCGTGCGCACGAGCCAAGTGGACGAAAATAGCCCCCGCCGAGCGGATCGGCTGTTTGTAAGCACCGCGGAGGTGGTCGCGGCGCCTCATTCGACTTCCAGCGGCCGGCGAGCTCGCGCACCCGCCCGGCACATCCGGGAGGCCGTGCGCACGAGTAGAGTGGCCGAAAATGGCCCCCGCCGAGCGGATCGGCTGTTTATAAGCACCGCGGAGGTGGTCGCGGCGCCTCATTCGACTTCCAGCGGCCGGCGAGCTCGCGCACCCGCCCGGCACATCCGGGAGGCCGTGCGCACGAGCCAAGTGGACGAAAATAGCCCCCGCCGAGCGGATCGGCTGTTTGTAAGCACCGCGGAGGTGGTCGCGGCGCCTCATTCGACTTCCAGCGGCCGGCGAGCTCGCGCACCCGCCCGGCACATCCGGGAGGCCGTGCGCAGGAGCCAAGTGGCCGAAAATAGCCCCCGCCGATCGGATCGGCTGTTTATAAGCACCGCGGAGGTGGTCGCGGCGCCTCATTCGACTTCCAGCGGCCGGCGAGCTCGCGCACCCGCCCGGCATATCCGGGAGGCCGTGCGTACGAGCCAAGTGGACGAAAATAGCCCCCGCCGAGCGGATCGGCTGTTTGTAAGCACCGCGGAGGTGGTCGCGGCGCCTCATTCGACTTCCAGCGGCCGGCGAGCTCGCGCACCCGCCCGGCACATCCGGGAGGCCGTGCGCACGAGCCAAGTGGCCGAAAATAGCCCCCGCCGAGCGGATCGGCTGTTTATAAACACCGCGGAGGTGGTCGCGGCGCCTCATTCGACTTCCAGCGGCCGGCGAGCTCGCGCACCCGCCCGGCACATCCGGGAGGCCGTGCGCACGAGCCAAGTGGCCGAAAATAGCCCCCGCCGAGCGGATCGGCAGTTTATAAGCACCGCGGAGGTGGTCGCGGCGCCTCATTCGACTTCCAGCGGCCGGCGAGCTCGCGCACCCGCCCGGCACATCCGGGAGGCCGTGCGCACGAGCCAAGTGGCCGAAAATAGCCCCCGCCGAGCGGATCGGCTGTTTATAAGCACCGCGGAGGTGGTCGCGGCGCCTCATTCGACTTCCAGCGGCCGGCGAGCTCGCGCACCCGCCCGGCACATCCGGGAGGCCGTGCGCACAAGCCAAGTGGCCGAAAATAGCCCCCGCCGAGCGGATCGGCTGTTTATAAGCACCGCGGAGGTGGTCGCGGCGCCTCATTCGACTTCCAGCGGCCGGCGAGCCCGCGCACCCGCCTGGCACATCCGGGAGGCCGTGCGCACGAGCCAAGTGGCCGAAAATAGCCCCCGCCGAGCGGATCGGCTGTTTATAAGCACCGCGGGGGTGGTCGCGGCGCCTCATTCGACTTCCAGCGGCCGGCGAGCTCGCGCACCCGCCCGGCACATCCGGGAGGCCGTGCGCACGAGCCAAGTGGCCGAAAATAGCCCCCGCCGAGCGGATCGGCTGTTTATAAGCACCGCGGAGGTGGTCGCGGCGCCTCATTCGACTTCCAGCGGCCGGCGAGCTCGCGCACCCGCCCGGCACATCCGGGAGGCCGTGCGCACGAGCCAAGTGGCCGAAAATAGCCCCCGCCGAGCGGATCGGCAGTTTATAAGCACCGCGGAGGTGGTCGCGGCGCCTCATTCGACTTCCAGCGGCCGGCGAGCCCGCGCACCCGCCCGGCACATCCGGGAGGCCGTGCGCACGAGCCAAGTGGCCGAAAATAGCCCCCGCCGATCGGATCGGCTGTTTATAAGCACCGCGGAGGTGGTCGCGGCGCCTCATTCGACTTCCAGCGGCCGGCGAGCTCGCGCACCCGCCCGGCATATCCGGGAGGCCGTGCGTACGAGCCAAGTGGCCGAAAATAGCCCCCGCCGAGCGGATCGGCTGTTTATAAGCACCGCGGAGGTGGTCGCGGCGCCTCATTCGACTTCCAGCGGCCGGCGAGCTCGCGCACCCGCCCGGCACATCCGGGAGGCCGTGCGCACGAGCCAAGTGGCCGAAAATAGCCCCCGCCGAGCGGATCGGCTGTTTATAAGCACCGCGGGGGTGGTCGCGGCGCCTCATTCGACTTCCAGCGGCCGGCGAGCTCGCGCACCCGCCCGGCACATCCGGGAGGCCGTGCGCACGAGCCAAGTGGCCGAAAATAGCCCCCGCCGAGCGGATCGGCTGTTTATAAGCACCGCGGAGGTGGTCGCGGCGCCTCATTCGACTTCCAGCGGCCGGCGAGCCCGCGCACCCGCCCGGCACATCCGGGAGGCCGTGCGCACGAGCCAAGTGGCCGAAAATAGCCCCCGCCGAGCGGATCGGCTGTTTATAAGCACCGCGGAGGTGGTCGCGGCGCCTCATTCGACTTCCAGCGGCCGGCGAGCTCGCGCACCCGCCCGGCACATCCGGGAGGCCGTGCGCACGAGCCAAGTGGCCAAAAATAGCCCCCGCCGAGCGGATCGGCTGTTTGTAAGCACCGCGGAGGTGGTCGCGGCGCCTCATTCGACTTCCAGCGGCCGGCGAGCTCGCGCACCCGCCCGGCACATCCGGGAGGCCGTGCGCACGAGCCAAGTGGCCGAAAATAGCCCCCGCCGAGCGGATCGGCTGTTTATAAGCACCGCGGAGGTGGTCGCGGCGCCTCATTCGACTTCCAGCGGCCGGCGAGCTCGCGCACCCGCCCGGCACATCCGGGAGGCCGTGCGCACGAGCCAAGTGGCCGAAAATAGCCCCCGCCGAGCGGATCGGCAGTTTATAAGCACCGCGGAGGTGGTCGCGGCGCCTCATTCGACTTCCAGCGGCCGGCGAGCTCGCGCACCCGCCCGGCACATCCGGGAGGCCGTGCGCACGAGCCAAGTGGCCGAAAATAGCCCCCGCCGAGCGGATCGGCTGTTTATAAGCACCGCGGAGGTGGTCGCGGCGCCTCATTCGACTTCAAGCGGCCGGCGAGCTCGCGCACCCGCCCGGCACATCCGGGAGGCCGTGCGCACGAGCCAAGTGGCCGAAAATAGCCCCCGCCGAGCGGATCGGCTGTTTATAAGCACCGCGGAGGTGGTCGCGGCGCCTCATTCGACTTCCAGCGGCCGGCGAGCTCGCGCACCCGCCCGGCACATCCGGGAGGCTGTGCGCACGAGCCAAGTGGCCGAAAATAGCCCCCGCCGAGCGGATCGGCTGTTTATAAGCACCGCGGAGGTGGTCGCGGCGCCTCATTCGACTTCCAGCGGCCGGCGAGCTCGTGCACCCGCCCGGCACATCCGGGAGGCCGTGCGCACGAGCCAAGTGGCCGAAAATAGCCCCCGCCGAGCGGATCGGCTGTTTATAAGCACCGCGGAGGTGGTCGCGGCGCCTCATTCGACTTCCAGCGGCCGGCGAGCTCGCGCACCCGCCCGGCACATCCGGGAGGCCGTGCGCACGAGCCAAGTGGCCGAAAATAGCCCCCGCCGAGCGGATCGGCTGTTTATAAGCACCGCGGAGGTGGTCGCGGCGCCTCATTCGACTTCCAGCGGCCGGCGAGCTCGCGCACCCGCCCGGCACATCCGGGAGGCCGTGCGCACGAGCCAAGTGGCCGAAAATAGCCCCCGCCGAGCGGATCGGCTGTTTATAAGCACCGCGGAGGTGGTCGCGGCGCCTCATTCGACTTCCAGCGGCCGGCGAGCTCGCGCACCCGCCCGGCACATCCGGGAGGCCGTGCGCACGAGCCAAGTGGCCGAAAATAGCCCCCGCCGAGCGGATCGGCTGTTTATAAGCACCGCGGAGGTGGTCGCGGCGCCTCATTCGACTTCCAGCGGCCGGCGAGCCCGCGCACCCGCCCGGCACATCCGGGAGGCCGTGCGCACGAGCCAAGTGGCCGAAAATAGCCCCCGCCGAGCGGATCGGCTGTTTATAAGCACCGCGGAGGTGGTCGCGGCGCCTCATTCGACTTCCAGCGGCCGGCGAGCCCGCGCACCCGCCCGGCACATCCGGGAGGCCGTGCGCACGAGCCAAGTGGCCGAAAATAGCCCCCGCCGAGCGGATCGGCTGTTTATAAGCACCGCGGAGGTGGTTGCGGCGCCTCATTCGACTTCCAGCGGCCGGCGAGCTCGCGCACCCGCCCGGCACATCCGGGAGGCCGTGCGCACGAGCCAAGTGGCCGAAAATAGCACCCGCCGAGCGGATCGGCTGTTTATAAGCACCGCGGACGTGGTCGCGGCGCCTCATTCGACTTCAAGCGGCCGGCGAGCTCGCGCACCCGCCCGGCACATCCGGGAGGCCGTGCGCACGAGCCAAGTGGACGAAAATAGCCCCCGCCGAGCGGATCGGCTGTTTATAAGCACCGCGGAGGTGGTCGCGGCGCCTCATTCGACTTCCAGCGGCCGGCGAGCTCGCGCACCCGCCCGGCACATCCGGGAGGCCGTGCGCACGAGCCAAGTGGCCGAAAATAGCCCCCGCCGAGCAATCGGCTGTTTATAAGCACCGCGGAGGTGGTCGCGGCGCCTCATTCGACTTCCAGCGGCCGGCGAGCTCGCGCACCCGCCCGGCACATCCGGGAGGCCGTGCGCACGAGCCAAGTGGCCGAAAATAGCCCCCGCCGAGCGGATCGGCTGTTTATAAGCACCGCGGAGGTGGTCGCGGCGCCTCATTCGACTTCCAGCGGCCGGCGAGCTCGCGCACCCGCCCGGCACATCCGGGAGGCCGTGCGCACGAGCCAAGTGGCCGAAAATAGCCCCCGCCGAGCGGATCGGCGTTTTATAAGCACCGCGGAGGTGGTCGCGGCGCCTCATTCGACTTCCAGCGGCCGGCGAGCTCGCGCACCCGCCCGGCACATCCGGGAGGCCGTGCGCACGAGCCAAGTGGACGAAAATAGCCCCCGCCGAGCGGATCGGCTGTTTGTAAGCACCGCGGAGGTGGTCGCGGCGCCTCATTCGACTTCCAGCGGCCGGCGAGCTCGCGCACCCGCCCGGCACATCCGGGAGGCCGTGTGCACGAGCCAAGTGGCCGAAAATAGCCCCCGCCGATCGGATCGGCTGTTTATAAGCACCGCGGAGGTGGTCGCGGCGCCTCATTCGACTTCCAGCGGCCGGCGAGCTCGCGCACCCGCCCGGCATATCCGGGAGGCCGTGCGCACGAGCCAAGTGGACGAAAATAGCCCCCGCCGAGCGGATCGGCTGTTTGTAAGCACCGCGGAGGTGGTCGCGGCGCCTCATTCGACTTCCAGCGGCCGGCGAGCTCGCGCACCCGCCCGGCACATCCGGGAGGCCGTGCGCACGAGCCAAGTGGCCGAAAATAGCCCCCGCCGAGCGGATCGGCTGTTTATAAGCACCGCGGGGGTGGTCGCGGCGCCTCATTCGACTTCCAGCGGCCGGCGAGCTCGCGCACCCGCCCGGCACATCCGGGAGGCCGTGCGCACGACCCAAGTGGCCGAAAATAGCCCCCGCCGAGCGGATCGGCAGTTTATAAGCACCGCGGAGGTGGTCGCGGCGCCTCATTCGACTTCCAGCGGCCGGCGAGCTCGCGCACCCGCCCGGCACATCCGGGAGGCCGTGCGCACGAGCCAAGTGGCCGAAAATAGCCCCCGCCGAGCGGATCGGCTGTTTATAAGCACCGCGGAGGTGGTCGCGGCGCCTCATTCGACTTCCAGCGGCCGGCGAGCTCGCGCACCCGCCCGGCACATCCGGGAGGCCGTGCGCACGAGCCAAGTGGCCGAAAATAGCCCCCGCCGAGCGGATCGGCTGTTTATAAGCACCGCGGAGGTGGTCGCGGCGCCTCATTCGACTTCCAGCGGCCGGCGAGCTCGCGCACCCGCCCGGCACATCCGGGAGGCCGAGCGCACGAGCCAAGTGGCCGAAAATAGCCCCCGCCGAGCGGATCGGCTGTTTATAAACACCGCAGAGGTGGTCGCGGCGCCTCATTCGACTTCCGGCGGGCGGCGAGCTCGCGCACCCGCCCGGCACATCCGGGAGGCCGTGCGCACGAGCCAAGTGGCCGAAAATAGCCCCCGCCGAGCGGATCGGCTGTTTATAAGCACCGCGGAGGTGGTCGCGGCGCCTCATTCGACTTCCAGCGGCCGGCGAGCTCGCGCACCCGCCCGGCACATCCGGGAGGCCGTGCGCACGAGCCAAGTGGACGAAAATAGCCCCCGCCGAGCGGATCGGCTGTTTGTAAGCACCGCGGAGGTGGTCGCGGCGCCTCATTCGACTTCCAGCGGCCGGCGAGCTCGCGCACCCGCCCGGCACATCCGGGAGGCCGTGCGCAGGAGCCAAGTGGCCGAAAATAGCCCCCGCCGATCGGATCGGCTGTTTATAAGCACCGCGGAGGTGGTCGCGGCGCCTCATTCGACTTCCAGCGGCCGGCGAGCTCGCGCACCCACCCGGCACATCCGGGAGGCCGTGCGCACGAGCCAAGTGGCCAAAAATAGCCCCCGCCGAGCGGATCGGCTGTTTATAAGCACCGCGGAGGTGGTCGCGGCGCCTCATTCGACTTCCAGCGGCCGGCGAGCCCGCGCACCCGCCCGGCACATCCGGGAGGCCGTGCGCACGAGCCAAGTGGCCGAAAATAGCCCCCGCCGAGCGGATCGGCTGTTTATAAGCACCGCGGAGGTGGTCGCGGCGCCTCATTCGACTTCCAGCGGCCGGCGAGCTCGCGCACCCGCCCGGCACATCCGGGAGGCCGTGCGCACGAGCCAAGTGGCCGAAAATAGCCCCCGCCGAGCGGATCGGCTGTTTATAAGCACCGCGGAGGTGGTCGCGGCGCCTCATTCGACTTCCAGCGGCCGGCGAGCTCGCGCACCCGCCCGGCACATCCGGGAGGCCGTGCGCACGAGCCAAGTGGCCGAAAATAGCCCCCGCCGAGCGGATCGGCTGTTTATAAGCACCGCGGAGGTGGTCGCGGCGCCTCATTCGACTTCCAGCGGCCGGCGAGCTCGCGCACCCGCCCGGCACATCCGGGAGGCCGTGCGCACGAGCCAAGTGGCCGAAAATAGCCCCCGCCGAGCGGATCGGCGGTTTATAAGCACCGCGGAGGTGGTCGCGGCGCCTCATTCGACTTCCAGCGGCCGGCGAGATCGCGCACCCGCCCGGCACATCCGGGAGGCCGTGCGCACGAGCCAAGTGGACGAAAATAGCCCCCGCCGAGCGGATCGGCTGTTTGTAAGCACCGCGGAGGTGGTCGCGGCGCCTCATTCGACTTCCAGCGGCCGGCGAGCTCGCGCACCCGCCCGGCACATCCGGGAGGCCGTGCGCACGAGCCAAGTGGCCGAAAATAGCCCCCGCCGAGCGGATCGGCTGTTTATAAGCACCGCGGAGGTGGTCGCGGCGCCTCATTCGACTTCCAGCGGCCGGCGAGCTCGCGCACCCGCCCGGCACATCCGGGAGGCCGTGCGCACGAGCCAAGTGGCCGAAAATAGCCCCCGCCGAGCGGATCGGCTGTTTATAAGCACCGCGGAGGTGGTCGCGGCGCCTCATTCGACTTCCAGCGGCCGGCGAGCTCTCGCACCCGCCCGGCACATCCGGGAGGCCGTGCGCACGAGCCAAGTGGCCGAAAATAGCCCCCGCCGAGCGGATCGGCTGTTTATAAGCACCGCGGAGGTGGTCGCGGCGCCTCATTCGACTTCCGGCGGGCGGCGAGCTCGCGCACCCGCCCGGCACATCCGGGAGGCCGTGCGCACCAGCCAAGTGGCCGAAAATAGCCCCCGCCGAGCGGATCGGCTGTTTATAAGCACCGCGGAGGTGGTCGCGGCGCCTCATTCGACTTCCAGCGGCCGGCGAGCTCGCGCACCCGCCATGCACATCCGGGAGGCCGTGCGCACGAGCCAAGTGGCCGAAAATAGCCCCCGCCGAGCGGATCGGCTGTTTATAAGCACCGCGGAGGTGGTCGCGGCGCCTCATTCGACTTCCAGCGGCCGGCGAGCTCGCGCACCCGCCCGGCACATCCGGGAGGCCGAGCGCACGAGCCAAGTGGCCGAAAATAGCCCCCGCCGAGCGGATCGGCTGTTTATAAACACCGCAGAGGTGGTCGCGGCGCCTCATTCGACTTCCGGCGGGCGGCGAGCTCGCGCACCCGCCCGGCACATCCGGGAGGCCGTGCGCACGAGCCAAGTGGCCGAAAATAGCCCCCGCCGAGCGGATCGGCTGTTTATAAGCACCGCGGAGGTGGTCGCGGCGCCTCATTCGACTTCCAGCGGCCGGCGAGCTCGCGCACCCGCCCGGCACATCCGGGAGGCCGTGCGCACGAGCCAAGTGGCCGAAAATAGCCCCCGCCGAGCGGATCGGCTGTTTATAAGCACCGCGGAGGTGGTCGCGGCGCCTCATTCGACTTCCAGCGGCCGGCGAGCCCGCGCACCCGCCCGGCACATCCGGGAGGCCGTGCGCACGAGCCAAGTGGCCGAAAATAGCCCCCGCCGAGCGGATCGGCTGTTTATAAGCACCGCGGAGGTGGTCGCGGCGCCTCATTCGACTTCCAGCGGCCGGCGAGCTCGCGCACCCGCCCGGCACATCCGGGAGGCCGTGCGCACGAGCCAAGTGGCCGAAAATAGCCCCCGCCGAGCGGATCGGCTGTTTATAAGCACCGCGGAGGTGGTCGCGGCGCCTCATTCGACTTCCAGCGGCCGGCGAGCTCGCGCACCCGCCCGGCACATCCGGGAGGCCGTGCGCACGAGCCAAGTGGCCGAAAATAGCCCCCGCCGAGCGGATCGGCGGTTTATAAGCACCGCGGAGGTGGTCGCGGCGCCTCATTCGACTTCCAGCGGCCGGCGAGATCGCGCACCCGCCCGGCACATCCGGGAGGCCGTGCGCACGAGCCAAGTGGCCGAAAATAGCCCCCGCCGAGCGGATCGGCTGTTTATAAGCACCGCGGAGGTGGTCGCGGCGCCTCATTCGACTTCCAGCGGCCGGCGAGCTCGCGCACCCGCCCGGCACATCCGGGAGGCCGTGCGCACGAGCCAAGTGGCCGAAAATAGCCCCCGCCGAGCGGATCGGCTGGTTATAAGCACCGCGGAGGTGGTCGCGGCGCCTCATTCGACTTCCAGCGGCCGGCGAGCTCGCGCACCCGCCCGGCACATCCGGGAGGCCGTGCGCACGAGCCAAGTGGCCGAAAATAGCCCCCGCCGAGCGGATCGGCTGTTTATAAGCACCGCGGAGGTGGTCGCGGCGCCTCATTCGACTTCCAGCGGCCGGCGAGCTCTCGCACCCGCCCGGCACATCCGGGAGGCCGTGCGCACGAGCCAAGTGGCCGAAAATAGCCCCCGCCGAGCGGATCGGCTGTTTATAAGCACCGCGGAGGTGGTCGCGGCGCCTCATTCGACTTCCAGCGGCCGGCGAGCCCGCGCACCCGCCTGGCACATCCGGGAGGCCGTGCGCACGAGCCAAGTGGCCGAAAATAGCCCCCGCCGAGCGGATCGGCTGTTTATAAGCACCGCGGGGGTGGTCGCGGCGCCTCATTCGACTTCCAGCGGCCGGCGAGCTCGCGCACCCGCCCGGCACATCCGGGAGGCCGTGCGCACGAGCCAAGTGGCCGAAAATAGCCCCCGCCGAGCGGATCGGCTGTTTATAAGCACCGCGGAGGTGGTCGCGGCGCCTCATTCGACTTCCAGCGGCCGGCGAGCCCGCGCACCCGCCCGGCACATCCGGGAGGCCGTGCGCACGAGCCAAGTGGCCGAAAATAGCCCCCGCCGAGCGGATCGGCTGTTTATAAGCACCGCGGGGGTGGTTGCGGCGCCTCATTCGACTTCCAGCGGCCGGCGAGCTCGCGCACCCGCCCGGCACATCCGGGAGGCCGTGCGCACGAGCCAAGTGGCCGAAAATAGCCCCCGCCGAGCGGATCGGCTGTTTATAAGCACCGCGGAGGTGGTCGCGGCGCCTCATTCGACTTCCAGCGGCCGGCGAGCCCGCGCACCCGCCCGGCACATCCGGGAGGCCGTGCGCACGAGCCAAGTGGACGAAAATAGCCCCCGCCGAGCGGATCGGCTGTTTATAAGCACCGCGGGGGTGGTTGCGGCGCCTCATTCGACTTCCAGCGGCCGGCGAGCTCGCGCACCCGCCCGGCACATCCGGGAGGCCGTGCGCACGAGCCAAGTGGCCGAAAATAGCCCCCGCCGAGCGGATCGGCTGTTTATAAGCACCGCGGAGGTGGTCGCGGCGCCTCATTCGACTTCCAGCGGCCGGCGAGCCCGCGCACCCGCCCGGCACATCCGGGAGGCCGTGCGCACGAGCCAAGTGGCCGAAAATAGCCCCCGCCGAGCGGATCGGCTGTTTATAAGCACCGCGGAGGTGGCCGCGGCGCCTCATTCGACTTCCAGCGGCCGGCGAGCTCGCGCACCCGCCCGGCACATCCGGGAGGCCGTGCGCACGAGCCAAGTGGCCGAAAATAGCCCCCGCCGAGCGGATCGGCTGTTTATAAGCACCGCGGAGGTGGTCGCGGCGCCTCATTCGACTTCCAGCGGCCGGCGAGCTCGCGCACCCGCCCGGCACATCCGGGAGGCCGTGCGCACGAGCCAAGTGGACGAAAATAGCCCCCGCCGAGCGGATCGGCTGTTTGTAAGCACCGCGGAGGTGGTCGCGGCGCCTCATTCGACTTCCAGCGGCCGGCGAGCTCGCGCACCCGCCCGGCACATCCGGGAGGCCGTGCGCACGAGCCAAGTGGCCGAAAATAGCCCCCGCCGAGCGGATCGGCTGTTTATAAGCACCGCGGGGGTGGTCGCGGCGCCTCATTCGACTTCCAGCGGCCGGCGAGCTCGCGCACCCGCCCGGCACATCCGGGAGGCCGTGCGCACGAGCCAAGTGGCCGAAAATAGCCCCCGCCGAGCGGATCGGCTGTTTATAAGCACCGCGGAGGTGGTCGCGGCGCCTCATTCGACTTCCAGCGGCCGGCGAGCCCGCGCACCCGCCCGGCACATCCGGGAGGCCGTGCGCACGAGCCAAGTGGCCGAAAATAGCCCCCGCCGATCGGATCGGCTGTTTATAAGCACCGCGGAGGTGGTCGCGGCGCCTCATTCGACTTCCAGCGGCCGGCGAGCTCGCGCACCCGCCCGGCATATCCGGGAGGCCGTGCGTACGAGCCAAGTGGCCGAAAATAGCCCCCGCCGAGCGGATCGGCTGTTTATAAGCACCGCGGAGGTGGTCGCGGCGCCTCATTCGACTTCCAGCGGCCGGCGAGCTCGCGCACCCGCCCGGCACATCCGGGAGGCCGTGCGCACGAGCCAAGTGGCCGAAAATAGCCCCCGCCGAGCGGATCGGCTGTTTATAAGCACCGCGGGGGTGGTCGCGGCGCCTCATTCGACTTCCAGCGGCCGGCGAGCTCGCGCACCCGCCCGGCACATCCGGGAGGCCGTGCGCACGAGCCAAGTGGCCGAAAATAGCCCCCGCCGAGCGGATCGGCTGTTTATAAGCACCGCGGAGGTGGTCGCGGCGCCTCATTCGACTTCCAGCGGCCGGCGAGCCCGCGCACCCGCCCGGCACATCCGGGAGGCCGTGCGCACGAGCCAAGTGGCCGAAAATAGCCCCCGCCGAGCGGATCGGCTGTTTATAAGCACCGCGGAGGTGGTCGCGGCGCCTCATTCGACTTCCAGCGGCCGGCGAGCTCGCGCACCCGCCCGGCACATCCGGGAGGCCGTGCGCACGAGCCAAGTGGCCTAAAATAGCCCCCGCCGAGCGGATCGGCTGTTTATAAGCACCGCGGAGGTGGTCGCGGCGCCTCATTCGACTTCCAGCGGCCGGCGAGCCCGCGCACCCGCCCGGCACATCCGGGAGGCCGTGCGCACGAGCCAAGTGGCCGAAAATAGCCCCCGCCGAGCGGATCGGCTGTTTATAAGCACCGCGGAGGTGGTCGCGGCGCCTCATTCGACTTCCAGCGGCCGGCGAGCTCGCGCACCCGCCCGGCACATCCGGGAGGCCGTGCGCACGAGCCAAGTGGCCGAAAATAGCCCCCGCCGAGCGGATCGGCTGTTTATAAGCACCGCGGAGGTGGTCGCGGCGCCTCATTCGACTTCCAGCGGCCGGCGAGCTCGCGCACCCGCCCGGCACATCCGGGAGGCCGTGCGCACGAGCCAAGTGGCCGAAAATAGCCCCCGCCGAGCGGATCGGCGGTTTATAAGCACCGCGGAGGTGGTCGCGGCGCCTCATTCGACTTCCAGCGGCCGGCGAGATCGCGCACCCGCCCGGCACATCCGGGAGGCCGTGCGCACGAGCCAAGTGGCCGAAAATAGCCCCCGCCGAGCGGATCGGCTGTTTATAAGCACCGCGGAGGTGGTCGCGGCGCCTCATTCGACTTCCAGCGGCCGGCGAGCTCGCGCACCCGCCCGGCACATCCGGGAGGCCGTGCGCACGAGCCAAGTGGCCGAAAATAGCCCCCGCCGAGCGGATCGGCTGGTTATAAGCACCGCGGAGGTGGTCGCGGCGCCTCATTCGACTTCCAGCGGCCGGCGAGCTCGCGCACCCGCCCGGCACATCCGGGAGGCCGTGCGCACGAGCCAAGTGGCCGAAAATAGCCCCCGCCGAGCGGATCGGCTGTTTATAAGCACCGCGGAGGTGGTCGCGGCGCCTCATTCGACTTCCAGCGGCCGGCGAGCTCTCGCACCCGCCCGGCACATCCGGGAGGCCGTGCGCACGAGCCAAGTGGCCGAAAATAGCCCCCGCCGAGCGGATCGGCTGTTTATAAGCACCGCGGAGGTGGTCGCGGCGCCTCATTCGACTTCCAGCGGCCGGCGAGCCCGCGCACCCGCCTGGCACATCCGGGAGGCCGTGCGCACGAGCCAAGTGGCCGAAAATAGCCCCCGCCGAGCGGATCGGCTGTTTATAAGCACCGCGGGGGTGGTCGCGGCGCCTCATTCGACTTCCAGAGGCCGGCGAGCTCGCGCACCCGCCCGGCACATCCGGGAGGCCGTGCGCACGAGCCAAGTGGCCGAAAATAGCCCCCGCCGAGCGGATCGGCTGTTTATAAGCACCGCGGAGGTGGTCGCGGCGCCTCATTCGACTTCCAGCGGCCGGCGAGCCCGCGCACCCGCCCGGCACATCCGGGAGGCCGTGCGCACGAGCCAAGTGGCCGAAAATAGCCCCCGCCGAGCGGATCGGCTGTTTATAAGCACCGCGGAGGTGGTCGCGGCGCCTCATTCGACTTCCAGCGGCCGGCGAGCTCGCGCACCCGCCCGGCACATCCGGGAGGCCGTGCGCACGAGTAGAGTGGCCGAAAATGGCCCCCGCCGAGCGGATCGGCTGTTTATAAGCACCGCGGAGGTGGTCGCGGCGCCTCATTCGACTTCCAGCGGCCGGCGAGCCCGCGCACCCGCCCGGCACATCCGGGAGGCCGTGCGCACGAGCCAAGTGGCCGAAAATAGCCCCCGCCGAGCGGATCGGCTGTTTATAAGCACCGCGGAGGTGGCCGCGGCGCCTCATTCGACTTCCAGCGGCCGGCGAGCTCGCGCACCCGCCCGGCACATCCGGGAGGCCGTGCGCACGAGCCAAGTGGCCGAAAATAGCCCCCGCCGAGCGGATCGGCTGTTTATAAGCACCGCGGAGGTGGTCGCGGCGCCTCATTCGACTTCCAGCGGCCGGCGAGCTCGCGCACCCGCCCGGCACATCCGGGAGGCCGTGCGCACGAGCCAAGTGGACGAAAATAGCCCCCGCCGAGCGGATCGGCTGTTTGTAAGCACCGCGGAGGTGGTCGCGGCGCCTCATTCGACTTCCAGCGGCCGGCGAGCTCGCGCACCCGCCCGGCACATCCGGGAGGCCGTGCGCACGAGCCAAGTGGCCGAAAATAGCCCCCGCCGAGCGGATCGGCTGTTTATAAGCACCGCGGGGGTGGTCGCGGCGCCTCATTCGACTTCCAGCGGCCGGCGAGCTCGCGCACCCGCCCGGCACATCCGGGAGGCCGTGCGCACGAGCCAAGTGGCCGAAAATAGCCCCCGCCGAGCGGATCGGCTGTTTATAAGCACCGCGGAGGTGGTCGCGGCGCCTCATTCGACTTCCAGCGGCCGGCGAGCCCGCGCACCCGCCCGGCACATCCGGGAGGCCGTGCGCACGAGCCAAGTGGCCGAAAATAGCCCCCGCCGATCGGATCGGCTGTTTATAAGCACCGCGGAGGTGGTCGCGGCGCCTCATTCGACTTCCAGCGGCCGGCGAGCTCGCGCACCCGCCCGGCATATCCGGGAGGCCGTGCGTACGAGCCAAGTGGCCGAAAATAGCCCCCGCCGAGCGGATCGGCTGTTTATAAGCACCGCGGAGGTGGTCGCGGCGCCTCATTCGACTTCCAGCGGCCGGCGAGCTCGCGCACCCGCCCGGCACATCCGGGAGGCCGTGCGCACGAGCCAAGTGGCCGAAAATAGCCCCCGCCGAGCGGATCGGCTGTTTATAAGCACCGCGGGGGTGGTCGCGGCGCCTCATTCGACTTCCAGCGGCCGGCGAGCTCGCGCACCCGCCCGGCACATCCGGGAGGCCGTGCGCACGAGCCAAGTGGCCGAAAATAGCCCCCGCCGAGCGGATCGGCTGTTTATAAGCACCGCGGAGGTGGTCGCGGCGCCTCATTCGACTTCCAGCGGCCGGCGAGCCCGCGCACCCGCCCGGCACATCCGGGAGGCCGTGCGCACGAGCCAAGTGGCCGAAAATAGCCCCCGCCGAGCGGATCGGCTGTTTATAAGCACCGCGGAGGTGGTCGCGGCGCCTCATTCGACTTCCAGCGGCCGGCGAGCTCGCGCACCCGCCCGGCACATCCGGGAGGCCGTGCGCACGAGCCAAGTGGCCTAAAATAGCCCCCGCCGAGCGGATCGGCTGTTTATAAGCACCGCGGAGGTGGTCGCGGCGCCTCATTCGACTTCCAGCGGCCGGCGAGCCCGCGCACCCGCCCGGCACATCCGGGAGGCCGTGCGCACGAGCCAAGTGGCCGAAAATAGCCCCCGCCGAGCGGATCGGCTGTTTATAAGCACCGCGGAGGTGGTCGCGGCGCCTCATTCGACTTCCAGCGGCCGGCGAGCTCGCGCACCCGCCCGGCACATCCGGGAGGCCGTGCGCACGAGCCAAGTGGCCGAAAATAGCCCCCGCCGAGCGGATCGGCTGTTTATAAGCACCGCGGAGGTGGTCGCGGCGCCTCATTCGACTTCCAGCGGTCGGCGAGCTCGCGCACCCGCCCGGCACATCCGGGAGGCCGTGCGCACGAGCCAAGTGGCCGAAAATAGCCCCCGCCGAGCGGATCGGCGGTTTATAAGCACCGCGGAGGTGGTCGCGGCGCCTCATTCGACTTCCAGCGGCCGGCGAGATCGCGCACCCGCCCGGCACATCCGGGAGGCCGTGCGCACGAGCCAAGTGGCCGAAAATAGCCCCCGCCGAGCGGATCGGCTGTTTATAAGCACCGCGGAGGTGGTCGCGGCGCCTCATTCGACTTCCAGCGGCCGGCGAGCTCGCGCACCCGCCCGGCACATCCGGGAGGCCGTGCGCACGAGCCAAGTGGCCGAAAATAGCCCCCGCCGAGCGGATCGGCTGGTTATAAGCACCGCGGAGGTGGTCGCGGCGCCTCATTCGACTTCCAGCGGCCGGCGAGCTCGCGCACCCGCCCGGCACATCCGGGAGGCCGTGCGCACGAGCCAAGTGGCCGAAAATAGCCCCCGCCGAGCGGATCGGCTGTTTATAAGCACCGCGGAGGTGGTCGCGGCGCCTCATTCGACTTCCAGCGGCCGGCGAGCTCTCGCACCCGCCCGGCACATCCGGGAGGCCGTGCGCACGAGCCAAGTGGCCGAAAATAGCCCCCGCCGAGCGGATCGGCTGTTTATAAGCACCGCGGAGGTGGTCGCGGCGCCTCATTCGACTTCCAGCGGCCGGCGAGCCCGCGCACCCGCCTGGCACATCCGGGAGGCCGTGCGCACGAGCCAAGTGGCCGAAAATAGCCCCCGCCGAGCGGATCGGCTGTTTATAAGCACCGCGGGGGTGGTCGCGGCGCCTCATTCGACTTCCAGAGGCCGGCGAGCTCGCGCACCCGCCCGGCACATCCGGGAGGCCGTGCGCACGAGCCAAGTGGCCGAAAATAGCCCCCGCCGAGCGGATCGGCTGTTTATAAGCACCGCGGAGGTGGTCGCGGCGCCTCATTCGACTTCCAGCGGCCGGCGAGCCCGCGCACCCGCCCGGCACATCCGGGAGGCCGTGCGCACGAGCCAAGTGGCCGAAAATAGCCCCCGCCGAGCGGATCGGCTGTTTTAAGCACCGCGGAGGTGGTCGCGGCGCCTCATTCGACTTCCAGCGGCCGGCGAGCTCGCGCACCCGCCCGGCACATCCGGGAGGCCGTGCGCACGAGTAGAGTGGCCGAAAATGGCCCCCGCCGAGCGGATCGGCTGTTTATAAGCACCGCGGAGGTGGTCGCGGCGCCTCATTCGACTTCCAGCGGCCGGCGAGCTCGCGCACCCGCCCGGCACATCCGGGAGGCCGTGCGCACGAGCCAAGTGGACGAAAATAGCCCCCGCCGAGCGGATCGGCTGTTTGTAAGCACCGCGGAGGTGGTCGCGGCGCCTCATTCGACTTCCAGCGGCCGGCGAGCTCGCGCACCCGCCCGGCATATCCGGGAGGCCGTGCGTACGAGCCAAGTGGCCGAAAATAGCCCCCGCCGAGCGGATCGGCTGTTTATAAGCACCGCGGAGGTGGTCGCGGCGCCTCATTCGACTTCCAGCGGCCGGCGAGCTCGCGCACCCGCCCGGCACATCCGGGAGGCCGTGCGCACGAGCCAAGTGGCCGAAAATAGCCCCCGCCGAGCGGATCGGCTGTTTATAAGCACCGCGGGGGTGGTCGCGGCGCCTCATTCGACTTCCAGCGGCCGGCGAGCTCGCGCACCCGCCCGGCACATCCGGGAGGCCGTGCGCACGAGCCAAGTGGCCGAAAATAGCCCCCGCCGAGCGGATCGGCTGTTTATAAGCACCGCGGAGGTGGTCGCGGCGCCTCATTCGACTTCCAGCGGCCGGCGAGCCCGCGCACCCGCCCGGCACATCCGGGAGGCCGTGCGCACGAGCCAAGTGGCCGAAAATAGCCCCCGCCGAGCGGATCGGCTGTTTATAAGCACCGCGGAGGTGGTCGCGGCGCCTCATTCGACTTCCAGCGGCCGGCGAGCTCGCGCACCCGCCCGGCACATCCGGGAGGCCGTGCGCACGAGCCAAGTGGCCGAAAATAGCCCCCGCCGAGCGGATCGGCTGTTTATAAGCACCGCGGAGGTGGTCGCGGCGCCTCATTCGACTTCCAGCGGCCGGCGAGCTCTCGCACCCGCCCGGCACATCCGGGAGGCCGTGCGCACGAGCCAAGTGGCCGAAAATAGCCCCCGCCGAGCGGATCGGCTGTTTATAAGCACCGCGGAGGTGGTCGCGGCGCCTCATTCGACTTCCAGCGGCCGGCGAGCCCGCGCACCCGCCTGGCACATCCGGGAGGCCGTGCGCACGAGCCAAGTGGCCGAAAATAGCCCCCGCCGAGCGGATCGGCTGTTTATAAGCACCGCGGGGGTGGTCGCGGCGCCTCATTCGACTTCCAGCGGCCGGCGAGCTCGCGCACCCGCCCGGCACATCCGGGAGGCCGTGCGCACGAGCCAAGTGGCCGAAAATAGCCCCCGCCGAGCGGATCGGCTGTTTATAAGCACCGCGGAGGTGGTCGCGGCGCCTCATTCGACTTCCAGCGGCCGGCGAGCCCGCGCACCCGCCCGGCACATCCGGGAGGCCGTGCGCACGAGCCAAGTGGCCGAAAATAGCCCCCGCCGAGCGGATCGGCTGTTTATAAGCACCGCGGAGGTGGTCGCGGCGCCTCATTCGACTTCCAGCGGCCGGCGAGCTCGCGCACCCGCCCGGCACATCCGGGAGGCCGTGCGCACGAGTAGAGTGGCCGAAAATGGCCCCCGCCGAGCGGATCGGCTGTTTATAAGCACCGCGGAGGTGGTCGCGGCGCCTCATTCGACTTCCAGCGGCCGGCGAGCTCGCGCACCCGCCCGGCACATCCGGGAGGCCGTGCGCACGAGCCAAGTGGACGAAAATAGCCCCCGCCGAGCGGATCGGCTGTTTGTAAGCACCGCGGAGGTGGTCGCGGCGCCTCATTCGACTTCCAGCGGCCGGCGAGCTCGCGCACCCGCCCGGCACATCCGGGAGGCCGTGCGCAGGAGCCAAGTGGCCGAAAATAGCCCCCGCCGATCGGATCGGCTGTTTATAAGCACCGCGGAGGTGGTCGCGGCGCCTCATTCGACTTCCAGCGGCCGGCGAGCTCGCGCACCCGCCCGGCATATCCGGGAGGCCGTGCGTACGAGCCAAGTGGACGAAAATAGCCCCCGCCGAGCGGATCGGCTGTTTGTAAGCACCGCGGAGGTGGTCGCGGCGCCTCATTCGACTTCCAGCGGCCGGCGAGCTCGCGCACCCGCCCGGCACATCCGGGAGGCCGTGCGCACGAGCCAAGTGGCCGAAAATAGCCCCCGCCGAGCGGATCGGCTGTTTATAAGCACCGCGGAGGTGGTCGCGGCGCCTCATTCGACTTCCAGCGGCCGGCGAGCTCGCGCACCCGCCCGGCACATCCGGGAGGCCGTGCGCACGAGCCAAGTGGCCGAAAATAGCCCCCGCCGAGCGGATCGGCAGTTTATAAGCACCGCGGAGGTGGTCGCGGCGCCTCATTCGACTTCCAGCGGCCGGCGAGCTCGCGCACCCGCCCGGCACATCCGGGAGGCCGTGCGCACGAGCCAAGTGGCCGAAAATAGCCCCCGCCGAGCGGATCGGCTGTTTATAAGCACCGCGGAGGTGGTCGCGGCGCCTCATTCGACTTCCAGCGGCCGGCGAGCTCGCGCACCCGCCCGGCACATCCGGGAGGCCGTGCGCACGAGCCAAGTGGCCGAAAATAGCCCCCGCCGAGCGGATCGGCTGTTTATAAGCACCGCGGAGGTGGTCGCGGCGCCTCATTCGACTTCCAGCGGCCGGCGAGCCCGCGCACCCGCCTGGCACATCCGGGAGGCCGTGCGCACGAGCCAAGTGGCCGAAAATAGCCCCCGCCGAGCGGATCGGCTGTTTATAAGCACCGCGGGGGTGGTCGCGGCGCCTCATTCGACTTCCAGCGGCCGGCGAGCTCGCGCACCCGCCCGGCACATCCGGGAGGCCGTGCGCACGAGCCAAGTGGCCGAAAATAGCCCCCGCCGAGCGGATCGGCTGTTTATAAGCACCGCGGGGGTGGTTGCGGCGCCTCATTCGACTTCCAGCGGCCGGCGAGCTCGCGCACCCGCCCGGCACATCCGGGAGGCCGTGCGCACGAGCCAAGTGGCCGAAAATAGCCCCCGCCGAGCGGATCGGCTGTTTATAAGCACCGCGGAGGTGGTCGCGGCGCCTCATTCGACTTCCAGCGGCCGGCGAGCCCGCGCACCCGCCCGGCACATCCGGGAGGCCGTGCGCACGAGCCAAGTGGCCGAAAATAGCCCCCGCCGAGCGGATCGGCTGTTTATAAGCACCGCGGGGGTGGTCGCGGCGCCTCATTCGACTTCCAGCGGCCGGCGAGCTCGCGCACCCGCCCGGCACATCCGGGAGGCCGTGCGCACGAGCCAAGTGGCCGAAAATAGCCCCCGCCGAGCGGATCGGCTGTTTATAAGCACCGCGGAGGTGGTCGCGGCGCCTCATTCGACTTCCAGCGGCCGGCGAGCTCGCGCACCCGCCCGGCACATCCGGGAGGCCGTGCGCACGAGCCAAGTGGACGAAAATAGCCCCCGCCGAGCGGATCGGCTGTTTATAAGCACCGCGGGGGTGGTTGCGGCGCCTCATTCGACTTCCAGCGGCCGGCGAGCTCGCGCACCCGCCCGGCACATCCGGGAGGCCGTGCGCACGAGCCAAGTGGCCGAAAATAGCCCCCGCCGAGCGGATCGGCTGTTTATAAGCACCGCGGAGGTGGTCGCGGCGCCTCATTCGACTTCCAGCGGCCGGCGAGCCCGCGCACCCGCCCGGCACATCCGGGAGGCCGTGCGCACGAGCCAAGTGGCCGAAAATAGCCCCCGCCGAGCGGATCGGCTGTTTATAAGCACCGCGGAGGTGGCCGCGGCGCCTCATTCGACTTCCAGCGGCCGGCGAGCTCGCGCACCCGCCCGGCACATCCGGGAGGCCGTGCGCACGAGCCAAGTGGCCGAAAATAGCCCCCGCCGAGCGGATCGGCTGTTTATAAGCACCGCGGAGGTGGTCGCGGCGCCTCATTCGACTTCCAGCGGCCGGCGAGCTCGCGCACCCGCCCGGCACATCCGGGAGGCCGTGCGCACGAGTAGAGTGGCCGAAAATGGCCCCCGCCGAGCGGATCGGCTGTTTATAAGCACCGCGGAGGTGGTCGCGGCGCCTCATTCGACTTCCAGCGGCCGGCGAGCTCGCGCACCCGCCCGGCACATCCGGGAGGCCGTGCGCACGAGCCAAGTGGACGAAAATAGCCCCCGCCGAGCGGATCGGCTGTTTGTAAGCACCGCGGAGGTGGTCGCGGCGCCTCATTCGACTTCCAGCGGCCAGCGAGCTCGCGCACCCGCCCGGCACATCCGGGAGGCCGTGCGCAGGAGCCAAGGGGCCGAAAATAGCCCCCGCCGATCGGATCGGCTGTTTATAAGCACCGCGGAGGTGGTCGCGGCGCCTCATTCGACTTCCAGCGGCCGGCGAGCTCGCGCACCCGCCCGGCATATCCGGGAGGCCGTGCGTACGAGCCAAGTGGACGAAAATAGCCCCCGCCGAGCGGATCGGCTGTTTGTAAGCACCGCGGAGGTGGTCGCGGCGCCTCATTCGACTTCCAGCGGCCGGCGAGCTCGCGCACCCGCCCGGCACATCCGGGAGGCCGTGCGCACGAGCCAAGTGGCCGAAAATAGCCCCCGCCGAGCGGATCGGCTGTTTATAAGCACCGCGGAGGTGGTCGCGGCGCCTCATTCGACTTCCAGCGGCCGGCGAGCTCGCGCACCCGCCCGGCACATCCGGGAGGCCGTGCGCACGAGCCAAGTGGCCGAAAATAGCCCCCGCCGAGCGGATCGGCAGTTTATAAGCACCGCGGAGGTGGTCGCGGCGCCTCATTCGACTTCCAGCGGCCGGCGAGCTCGCGCACCCGCCCGGCACATCCGGGAGGCCGTGCGCACGAGCCAAGTGGCCGAAAATAGCCCCCGCCGAGCGGATCGGCTGTTTATAAGCACCGCGGAGGTGGTCGCGGCGCCTCATTCGACTTCCAGCGGCCGGCGAGCTCGCGCACCCGCCCGGCACATCCGGGAGGCCGTGCGCACGAGCCAAGTGGCCGAAAATAGCCCCCGCCGAGCGGATCGGCTGTTTATAAGCACCGCGGAGGTGGTCGCGGCGCCTCATTCGACTTCCAGCTGCCGGCGAGCCCGCGCACCCGCCTGGCACATCCGGGAGGCCGTGCGCACGAGCCAAGTGGCCGAAAATAGCCCCCGCCGAGCGGATCGGCTGTTTATAAGCACCGCGGGGGTGGTCGCGGCGCCTCATTCGACTTCCAGCGGCCGGCGAGCTCGCGCACCCGCCCGGCACATCCGGGAGGCCGTGCGCACGAGCCAAGTGGCCGAAAATAGCCCCCGCCGAGCGGATCGGCTGTTTATAAGCACCGCGGGGGTGGTTGCGGCGCCTCATTCGACTTCCAGCGGCCGGCGAGCTCGCGCACCCGCCCGGCACATCCGGGAGGCCGTGCGCACGAGCCAAGTGGCCGAAAATAGCCCCCGCCGAGCGGATCGGCTGTTTATAAGCACCGCGGAGGTGGTCGCGGCGCCTCATTCGACTTCCAGCGGCCGGCGAGCCCGCGCACCCGCCCGGCACATCCGGGAGGCCGTGCGCACGAGCCAAGTGGCCGAAAATAGCCCCCGCCGAGCGGATCGGCTGTTTATAAGCACCGCGGGGGTGGTCGCGGCGCCTCATTCGACTTCCAGCGGCCGGCGAGCTCGCGCACCCGCCCGGCACATCCGGGAGGCCGTGCGCACGAGCCAAGTGGCCGAAAATAGCCCCCGCCGAGCGGATCGGCTGTTTATAAGCACCGCGGAGGTGGTCGCGGCGCCTCATTCGACTTCCAGCGGCCGGCGAGCTCGCGCACCCGCCCGGCACATCCGGGAGGCCGTGCGCACGAGCCAAGTGGACGAAAATAGCCCCCGCCGAGCGGATCGGCTGTTTATAAGCACCGCGGGGGTGGTTGCGGCGCCTCATTCGACTTCCAGCGGCCGGCGAGCTCGCGCACCCGCCCGGCACATCCGGGAGGCCGTGCGCACGAGCCAAGTGGCCGAAAATAGCCCCCGCCGAGCGGATCGGCTGTTTATAAGCACCGCGGAGGTGGTCGCGGCGCCTCATTCGACTTCCAGCGGCCGGCGAGCCCGCGCACCCGCCCGGCACATCCGGGAGGCCGTGCGCACGAGCCAAGTGGCCGAAAATAGCCCCCGCCGAGCGGATCGGCTGTTTATAAGCACCGCGGAGGTGGCCGCGGCGCCTCATTCGACTTCCAGCGGCCGGCGAGCTCGCGCACCCGCCCGGCACATCCGGGAGGCCGTGCGCACGAGCCAAGTGGCCGAAAATAGCCCCCGCCGAGCGGATCGGCTGTTTATAAGCACCGCGGAGGTGGTCGCGGCGCCTCATTCGACTTCCAGCGGCCGGCGAGCTCGCGCACCCGCCCGGCACATCCGGGAGGCCGTGCGCACGAGCCAAGTGGACGAAAATAGCCCCCGCCGAGCGGATCGGCTGTTTGTAAGCACCGCGGAGGTGGTCGCGGCGCCTCATTCGACTTCCAGCGGCCGGCGAGCTCGCGCACCCGCCCGGCACATCCGGGAGGCCGTGCGCACGAGCCAAGTGGCCGAAAATAGCCCCCGCCGATCGGATCGGCTGTTTATAAGCACCGCGGAGGTGGTCGCGGCGCCTCATTCGACTTCCAGCGGCCGGCGAGCCCGCGCACCCGCCCGGCACATCCGGGAGGCCGTGCGCACGAGCCAAGTGGCCGAAAATAGCCCCCGCCGAGCGGATCGGCTGTTTATAAGCACCGCGGAGGTGGCCGCGGCGCCTCATTCGACTTCCAGCGGCCGGCGAGCTCGCGCACCCGCCCGGCACATCCGGGAGGCCGTGCGCACGAGCCAAGTGGCCGAAAATAGCCCCCGCCGAGCGGATCGGCTGTTTATAAGCACCGCGGAGGTGGTCGCGGCGCCTCATTCGACTTCCAGCGGCCGGCGAGCTCGCGCACCCGCCCGGCACATCCGGGAGGCCGTGCGCACGAGCCAAGTGGCCGAAAATAGCCCCCGCCGAGCGGATCGGCTGTTTATAAGCACCGCGGGGGTGGTCGCGGCGCCTCATTCGACTTCCAGCGGCCGGCGAGCTCGCGCACCCGCCCGGCACATCCGGGAGGCCGTGCGCACGAGCCAAGTGGCCGAAAATAGCCCCCGCCGAGCGGATCGGCTGTTTATAAGCACCGCGGAGGTGGTCGCGGCGCCTCATTCGACTTCCAGCGGCCGGCGAGCCCGCGCACCCGCCCGGCACATCCGGGAGGCCGTGCGCACGAGCCAAGTGGCCGAAAATAGCCCCCGCCGAGCGGATCGGCTGTTTATAAGCACCGCGGAGGTGGTCGCGGCGCCTCATTCGACTTCCAGCGGCCGGCGAGCTCGCGCACCCGCCCGGCACATCCGGGAGGCCGTGCCCACGAACCAAGTGGCCGAAAATAGCCCCCGCCGAGCGGATCGGCTGTTTATAAGGACCGCGGAGGTGGTCGCGGCGCCTCATTCGACTTCCAGCGGCCGGCGAGCTCGCGCACCCGCCCGGCACATCCGGGAGGCCGTGCGCACGAGCCAAGTGGCCGAAAATAGCCCCCGCCGAGCGGATCGGCTGTTTATAAGCACCGCGGAGGTGGTCGCGGCGCCTCATTCGACTTCCAGCGGCCGGCGAGCTCGCGCACCCGCCCGGCACATCCGGGAGGCCGTGCGCACGAGCCAAGTGGCCGAAAATAGCCCCCGCCGAGCGGATCGGCTGTTTATAAGCACCGCGGAGGTGGTCGCGGCGCCTCATTCGACTTCCAGCGGCCGGCGAGCTCGCGCACCCGCCCGGCACATCCGGGAGGCCGTGCGCACGAGCCAAGTGGCCGAAAATAGCCCCCGCCGAGCGGATCGGCTGTTTATAAGCACCGCGGAGGTGGTCGCGGCGCCTCATTCGACTTCCAGCGGCCGGCGAGCTCGCGCACCCGCCCGGCACATCCGGGAGGCCGTGCGCAGGAGCCAAGTGGCCGAAAATAGCCCCCGCCGATCGGATCGGCTGTTTATAAGCACCGCGGAGGTGGTCGCGGCGCCTCATTCGACTTCCAGCGGCCGGCGAGCTCGCGCACCCGCCCGGCATATCCGGGAGGCCGTGCGTACGAGCCAAGTGGACGAAAATAGCCCCCGCCGAGCGGATCGGCTGTTTGTAAGCACCGCGGAGGTGGTCGCGGCGCCTCATTCGACTTCCAGCGGCCGGCGAGCTCGCGCACCCGCCCGGCACATCCGGGAGGCCGTGCGCACGAGCCAAGTGGCCGAAAATAGCCCCCGCCGAGCGGATCGGCTGTTTATAAGCACCGCGGAGGTGGTCGCGGCGCCTCATTCGACTTCCAGCGGCCGGCGAGCTCGCGCACCCGCCCGGCACATCCGGGAGGCCGTGCGCACGAGCCAAGTGGCCGAAAATAGCCCCCGCCGAGCGGATCGGCTGTTTATAAGCACCGCGGAGGTGGTCGCGGCGCCTCATTCGACTTCCAGCGGCCGGCGAGCTCGTGCACCCGCCCGGCACATCCGGGAGGCCGAGCGCACGAGCCAAGTGGCCGAAAATAGCCCCCGCCGAGCGGATCGGCTGTTTATAAACACCGCAGAGGTGGTCGCGGCGCCTCATTCGACTTCCGGCGGGCGGCGAGCTCGCGCACCCGCCCGGCACATCCGGGAGGCCGTGCGCACGAGCCAAGTGGCCGAAAATAGCCCCCGCCGAGCGGATCGGCTGTTTATAAGCACCGCGGAGGTGGTCGCGGCGCCTCATTCGACTTCCAGCGGCCGGCGAGCTCGCGCACCCGCCATGCACATCCGGGAGGCCGTGCGCACGAGCCAAGTGGCCGAAAATAGCCCCCGCCGAGCGGATCGGCTGTTTATAAGCACCGCGGAGGTGGTCGCGGCGCCTCATTCGACTTCCAGCGGCCGGCGAGCTCGTGCACCCGCCCGGCACATCCGGGAGGCCGTGCGCACGAGCCAAGTGGCCGAAAATAGCCCCCGCCGAGCGGATCGGCTGGTTATAAGCACCGCGGAGGTGGTCGCGGCGCCTCATTCGACTTCCAGCGGCCGGCGAGCTCGCGCACCCGCCCGGCACATCCGGGAGGCCGTGCGCACGAGCCAAGTGGCCGAAAATAGCCCCCGCCGAGCGGATCGGCTGTTTATAAGCACCGCGGAGGTGGTCGCGGCGCCTCATTCGACTTCCGGCGGGCGGCGAGCTCGCGCACCCGCCCGGCACATCCGGGAGGCCGTGCGCACGAGCCAAGTGGCCGAAAATAGCCCCCGCCGAGCGGATCGGCTGTTTATAAGCACCGCGGAGGTGGTCGCGGCGCCTCATTCGACTTCCAGCGGCCGGCGAGCTCGCGCACCCGCCCGGCACATCCGGGAGGCCGTGCGCACGAGTAGAGTGGCCGAAAATGGCCCCCGCCGAGCGGATCGGCTGTTTATAAGCACCGCGGAGGTGGTCGCGGCGCCTCATTCGACTTCCAGCGGCCGGCGAGCCCGCGCACCCGCCCGGCACATCCGGGAGGCCGTGCGCACGAGCCAAGTGGCCGAAAATAGCCCCCGCCGAGCGGATCGGCTGTTTATAAGCACCGCGGAGGTGGTCGCGGCGCCTCATTCGACTTCAAGCGGCCGGCGAGCTCGCGCACCCGCCCGGCATATCCGGGAGGCCGTGCGCACGAGCCAAGTGGCCGAAAATAGCCCCCGCCGAGCGGATCGGCAGTTTATAAGCACCGCGGAGGTGGTCGCGGCGCCTCATTCGACTTCCAGCGGCCGGCGAGCTCGCGCACCCGCCCGGCACATCCGGGAGGCCGTGCGCACGAGCCAAGTGGCCGAAAATAGCCCCCGCCGAGCGGATCGGCTGTTTATAAGCACCGCGGAGGTGGTCGCGGCGCCTCATTCGACTTCAAGCGGCCGGCGAGCTCGCGCACCCGCCCGGCACATCCGGGAGGCCGTGCGCACGAGCCAAGTGGCCGAAAATAGCCCCCGCCGAGCGGATCGGCTGTTTATAAGCACCGCGGAGGTGGTCGCGGCGCCTCATTCGACTTCCAGCGGCCGGCGAGCTCGCGCACCCGCCCGGCACATCCGGGAGGCCGTGCGCACGAGCCAAGTGGCCGAAAATAGCCCCCGCCGAGCGGATCGGCTGTTTATAAGCCCCGCGGAGGTGGTCGCGGCGCCTCATTCGACTTCCAGCGGCCGGCGAGCTCGCGCACCCGCCCGGCACATCCGGGAGGCCGTGCGCACGAGCCAAGTGGCCGAAAATAGCCCCCGCCGAGCGGATCGGCTGTTTATAAGCACCGCGGAGGTGGTCGCGGCGCCTCATTCGACTTCCGGCGGGCGGCGAGCTCGCGCACCCGCCCGGCACATCCGGGAGGCCGTGCGCACGAGCCAAGTGGCCGAAAATAGCCCCCGCCGAGCGGATCGGCTGTTTATAAGCACCGCGGAGGTGGTCGCGGCGCCTCATTCGACTTCAAGCGGCCGGCGAGCTCGCGCACCCGCCCGGCATATCCGGGAGGCCGTGCGCACGAGCCAAGTGGCCGAAAATAGCCCCCGCCGAGCGGATCGGCAGTTTATAAGCACCGCGGAGGTGGTCGCGGCGCCTCATTCGACTTCCAGCGGCCGGCGAGCTCGCGCACCCGCCCGGCACATCCGGGAGGCCGTGCGTACGAGCCAAGTGGCCGAAAATAGCCCCCGCCGAGCGGATCGGCTGTTTATAAGCACCGCGGAGGTGGTCGCGGCGCCTCATTCGACTTCCAGCGGCCGGCGAGCTCGCGCACCCGCCCGGCACATCCGGGAGGCCGTGCGCACGAGCCAAGTGGCCGAAAATAGCCCCCGCCGAGCGGATCGGCTGTTTATAAGCACCGCGGAGGTGGTCGCGGCGCCTCATTCGACTTCCAGCGGCCGGCGAGCTCGCGCACCCGCCCGGCACATCCGGGAGGCCGTGCGCACGAGCCAAGTGGCCGAAAATAGCCCCCGCCGAGCGGATCGGCTGTTTATAAGCACCGCGGAGGTGGTCGCGGCGCCTCATTCGACTTCCAGCGGCCGGCGAGCTCGCGCACCCGCCCGGCACATCCGGGAGGCCGTGCGCACGAGCCAAGTGGCCGAAAATAGCCCCCGCCGAGCGGATCGGCTGTTTATAAGCACCGCGGAGGTGGTCGCGGCGCCTCATTCGACTTCCAGCGGCCGGCGAGCTCGCGCACCCGCCCGGAACATCCGGGAGGCCGTGCGCACGAGCCAAGTGGCCGAAAATAGCCCCCGCCGAGCGGATCGGCTGTTTATAAGCACCGCGGAGGTGGTCGCGGCGCCTCATTCGACTTCCAGCGGCCGGCGAGCTCGCGCACCCGCCCGGCACATCCGGGAGGCCGTGCGCACGAGCCAAGTGGCCGAAAATAGCCCCCGCCGAGCGGATCGGCTGTTTATAAGCACCGCGGAGGTGGTCGCGGCGCCTCATTCGACTTCCAGCGGCCGGCGAGCTCGCGCACCCGCCCGGCACATCCGGGAGGCCGTGCGCACGAGCCAAGTGGCCGAAAATAGCCCCCGCCGAGCGGATCGGCTGTTTATAAGCACCGCGGAGGTGGTCGCGGCGCCTCATTCGACTTCCAGCGGCCGGCGAGCCCGCGCACCCGCCCGGCACATCCGGGAGGCCGTGCGCACGAGCCAAGTGGCCGAAAATAGCCCCCGCCGAGCGGATCGGCTGTTTATAAGCACCGCGGAGGTGGTCGCGGCGCCTCATTCGACTTCCAGCGGCCGGCGAGCTCGCGCACCCGCCCGGCACATCCGGGAGGCCGTGCGCACGAGCCAAGTGGCCGAAAATAGCCCCCGCCGAGCGGATCGGCTGTTTATAAGCACCGCGGAGGTGGTCGCGGCGCCTCATTCGACTTCCAGCGGCCGGCGAGCTCGCGCACCCGCCCGGCACATCCGGGAGGCCGTGCACACGAGCCAAGTGGCCGAAAATAGCCCCCGCCGAGCGGATCGGCTGTTTATAAGCACCGCGGAGGTGGTCGCGGCGCCTCATTCGACTTCCAGCGGCCGGCGAGCTCGCGCACCCGCCCGGCACATCCGGGAGGCCGTGCGCACGAGCCAAGTGGCCGAAAATAGCCCCCGCCGAGCGGATCGGCGGTTTATAAGCACCGCGGAGGTGGTCGCGGCGCCTCATTCGACTTCCAGCGGCCGGCGAGCTCGCGCACCCGCCCGGCACATCCGGGAGGCCGTGCGCACGAGCCAAGTGGCCGAAAATAGCCCCCGCCGAGCGGATCGGCTGTTTATAAGCACCGCGGAGGTGGTCGCGGCGCCTCATTCGACTTCCAGCGGCCGGCGAGCTCTCGCACCCGCCCGGCACATCCGGGAGGCCGTGCGCACGAGCCAAGTGGCCGAAAATAGCCCCCGCCGAGCGGATCGGCTGTTTATAAGCACCGCGGAGGTGGTCGCGGCGCCTCATTCGACTTCCGGCGGGCGGCGAGCTCGCGCACCCGCCCGGCACATCCGGGAGGCCGTGCGCACCAGCCAAGTGGCCGAAAATAGCCCCCGCCGAGCGGATCGGCTGTTTATAAGCACCGCGGAGGTGGTCGCGGCGCCTCATTCGACTTCCAGCGGCCGGCGAGCTCGCGCACCCGCCATGCACATCCGGGAGGCCGTGCGCACGAGCCAAGTGGCCGAAAATAGCCCCCGCCGAGCGGATCGGCTGTTTATAAGCACCGCGGAGGTGGTCGCGGCGCCTCATTCGACTTCCAGCGAGCCGCGCACTCGCGCACGCCGCCCGGTTCAAATTTTCTAAGTGCAACGCACAATGAGATGCATGAGAAACGGCCTTGGTTACCATCACATTTGAAGCGATGAATACGAAGTTAAATTTTATGACTCGGTGTATAAGTCGAGGTCGATTTTTTTCGGTCGATTTTGGATCGAAAAAGGTCGACCAATACACCGGCAAATACGGTATATATACTTATTATAAATGTAGTATTTATTTATATAGATTTATTGTTTATTTATATATATAAAGGCAGGTCCGCAAAAATATTTCTGACGCGTAGCCGGTCCGTGGCGCAAGAAAGGTTGGGGACCACTAGTCTAAAAGAATCTGGCCGTAACTGGAATAGGGTTCTACGCGAATGCCCAACGGAAAAGTAAAGTGCAAAAAACCTGCATTTGGCTGTATCAAAATAAATGTCATGAAAAAGGTAAAAACACTACATGGAAGCGCAATGTGTTGTGCTGGGTTCTTTTACAAGTAAAGACTGCTGCTTTGAGTTCACAGGGAGCCATGCTCTTTATTCACTGTACATAGAGGTTTTTAACTCGTGTTGTAGTTTCAGTGTCGGAGTTCAAACTAGGCTTGCAGTTTCCGAATGCCATTCGTGATGGGTGCTGTAAAAAGTTCTTGGCTTAAACGATTGAAGTGCACATAAGAAAAAAAAAAAAAAGAGCTTGAAGTGCACATAAGAAAAAGAAAAAGCTTACAGCACCTGGTATTCCCAGGCAGTCTCCCATCCAAGTACTAACCAGGCCTGACCCTGCTGAGCTTCCGAGATCAGACGAGATCAGGCGTTCTCAGGGTAGTATGGCCGTAAGCCGTGAGGTGACCCAACATTTTGCATTTTATAGACACAATCGCCCCTGAAACTAGCGAGCAAGCCAATGAAGCCTTCAAAACTGCTTCGGCACATGGAGACCAAGCATCCTGCATTAAAAGACAAACCTTAACCACTTTGGGTTTCATTGTCTCCGATTACGCCTGGATGGGACCGGCTCGTTTCTGAGAAACAAGCTCGGTGCTCCCAATAATTCAACGTAATGGTGACTTTTATTTTTATGTGGTTTATATTTGTTTTTATGCCGGTCGTATCATTTTATTTAATCCTATTTATATATATTTATTATAAATGTAGTATTTATTTATATAGATTTATTGTTTATTTATATATATAAAGGCAGGTCCGCAAAAATATTTCTGACGCGTAGCCGGTCCGTGGCGCAAGAAAGTTTGGGGACCACTAGTCTAAAAGAATCTGGCCGTAACTGGAATAGGGTTCTACGCGAATGCCCAACGGAAAAGTGAAGTGCACAAAACCTGCATTTGGCTGTATCAAAATAAATGTCATGAAAAAGGTAAAAACACTACATGGAAGCACAATGTGTTGTGCTGGGATCTTTTACAAGTAAAGACTGCTGCTTTGAGTTCACAGGGAGCCATGCTCTTTATTCACTGTACATAGTCTGTCCTCTAGCGGTAAAAACGTGAACTGCAATGCTATGGCTGTCGCCACACAATGTAGGTTTTAAACTCGTGTTGTAGTTTCAGTGTCGGAGTTCAAACTAGGCTTGCAGTTTCCGAATGCCATTCTTGATGGGTGCTGTAAAAAGTTCTTGGCTTAAACGATTGAAGTGCACATAAGAAAAAAAAAAAAAAAAAAAGCTTACGGTAACTGGTGTTGGATTCTGTCCACAATTTAGGGAGCGCGTTATCTGCGCCTCACGGCAAAAGCCTTTGCCAATCACCTGTTATCCAATTTACTCACTGCGTGCTCGTTTGATTTCTTCAGATTTAGGAAAATGCAAAGACACTGAAGCAGAAATTAGACTTAGACAGATTGGTTGAGTTCAATCACAATTCTTGTTCAAAAAGCTCTGTTTTCAGGAAAGTACAATACAGCGCTGGGCCCTTCAAGAGCGGAAAGTCTCCATTCAGAAAAGGCAAAGTCCAAGGTTGTTAGATCAGTTTTATATTCAGTAGCACATTGTGGGCTGGGATTGATGGGCGATGAGTCTTCGGGGTGGGGCAAGTTCGAAGGAGAGTCTGCTTCCATGGGAGTGGTGCTGGTTATGGGCGACTCGGTGTGTTGGGGGGGGGGGCTGTTGGTGTGTGTGTGTGTGTGTGTGGAGGGGGCTGTTGTCTTCCATCCCGTCTCTCGGCCTTGGCGATCATGTTTGGCCGAGTTCTCGGGTGGCTCCTTCTGGCACCCACTGGTTTTATCTCCACGTGACCTTCCTGTGAACATTCTTCTCCAATCTTGGACATACACTGTCGTACCGCATTCAACCGTATCTTTTCTTTGTTAGGCAAACTATTTCCCTCTGTGCAGAGCGTTCAGTAGTAATCAAAAACTGGCGTCTAGCATTAGTCAAAACATAAGATACAATCAAGTACTGAACGGTCAAGACGACTCTGGCCGTGTCCATGATTCAGAGAAAAAACATCAGGCATGCATTCCACAGTTCCTTAAGGGTCATTAAGCTATTTAGGCAATATATCAAAAGTCATTTGTTATTTCAAAGTCCTCAGAAATATATATATCAGATCATAAAGTTATAAAAACCTTTCTCATCACCACTTATCAAAAATGTCTAGTTATGTCTTCTTTATTGATTTGGTGTGTAGGTATAATTATATGCTTCAAATGTTTCTTTTATTTATTTAATATGTGAATATACTTGTCTGCTTATGTACTTTATTCAATGAGGTTTGAGCATATCTGTTTTTGTAGCGAGGCAGGACTTTTTGTATTTCGACCTCATTCCTTCACTCCCTCTGTTGACCTCAGTTTTACTGAGGTCACCAAAATCGTTGATGCCACCAGGGTCCCTCTGTTGGCACACCACGTCCCTCTGTGGAGCCGCTACAAGTCCCTCTGTGGGGCCGCCAATGAGTGAGAAAAATAAATATAGATAAAATTCATACCCAGACATTTGTAAAAGATGGACAGTGGAAAGGCAATTGGCCTAGACGACATTCCAGTGACAGCATGGAACTATCAAGGAGAGGTGGCAGGGGAGATTTTTAAAAAGCGAGAAGTTCCCCGGAAAGGTGTTGACTTCTATTTCTTAATTCAGACCACGGCGATGCGCAAAACTGTAGTAGCTACAGAGGTGTTGTTATGTTGATTAAGCAAAGCATGAAGTTATCGGAAAGAATGTTAGAAGCGAGGCTTGGAAATCTACTGGCCAAAATAATGGAGAGTGTGGCAGAGACAAAGATAGGACATGCAGATGGTTGGTGGTACAGAAAGATATGGAAACGATCGCTCTGCAGTCGCGGCCCCTAACAGGAGCAGCCGAAAGAAGTGGAAGATAAGAAAGAAAATGTGCAAGAGAAATACATAAACAAATAACGAAATACATACATACATACATACATACATATATAGTACATACATATAGACAGAGACATCAAACGATTGCCCATTCGGTCACTCAGCCCTTCAGTCAGTCACTCAATGAATCACTCAATCAATCAATAAACCAACCAATCAATCAATCAATCAATCAATCAATCAATCAATCAATCAATCAATCAATCAATCAATCAATCAATCACACAGGTGTTAACTAATTTGTAATTGTATTGCAAGCAATTTGAACTCTAATGGAACATGATGATGTCCATATCTGTTTTATCAAATTCTAATCCTACTTTACCTTTGTATAAGGCACAGGTGTCAAACTCAAGGCCTGGGGGCCAGATACAGCCCGCCACATGATTTTATGCAGCCCGCGAAGACAAATTGTGCTTTTTATTCACGTGTCATTACTCGAATTGCAAATTGTCTTCACTTTTAATAATATTTGATTTTTAAATATTAGACCAGTTTTTATTTGTCTGATTTGAAAGCAAGTTACTTGCCAGTTTGTTTTGTAGCTTTTACTCTATATAATGTGAGGTGCTCACACATTTATTTGGGTAGGACAGTCATACCGGTCCTCCGAAAGAAGCTATGACTACACTGCGGCCCGTGAACAAATGAGTTTGACCCCCCTGGTACAAGGGATAGCCTTCTCATTGATTAATCACATATCTTAAATCATGCTTTTCCTCCTTTGAAGCGACTATGTACTTCAAACCCAAACGGCACCATTTTATAGGGAAAAAACTTGTCGAATCTATTTGTTTCCGACATAATACTTCCGCAATCATCTTAAATTTGTTCAGTTTATCAATCCCTTCCATTGTTTATCCTGCAAATGAATCACGTGAATAATGTGTTATTCAAACTTTAACGTTCATAATCCGCCTGTCCCCAATTCGTTTGGAGTCTGTATGTTATTGTTCTAATTTTTTACATTTAATACTCTCCCACCTATTTGATCCTATCTTGTGAAGGTCTACAGTTTATTATAAGCTATTTTGAAACTCTTCACACTTGTTACCAGGCTTTGGCTCCATCTCATGATGTTGTCTCCCATTCACTTCATTTCTGCCAAGCTGCTTCTTCTCCTCCGTCCAGCATGTTGAAGACTTAAAAACCATCAAATCTGAAAACACTTAAAATCTCACAATTCCCCCCTTTTTTTTTTTTTTTTTTACCTCCCCCTTTTGACACATTGTTAAAAAGTAAAAATAACAATGTCCATGGTGACATACCCATCGCCAGCTGGACTTCGGTGTACCTCCAGATGCCATCCTAGCCTGGAATCACCAATTCTCAGTCCCTGAAACTCGACTGGCAGCATCTCACATGGCTGTATGAACAAAAGCCACCACCCACCTGTAGCTGCGCATGCAGCTCTCCGTACAATAAACATCCATAATACCAAAAAAATAAAATTCATAATGATAAAAATAATAATCCCCACACACGCATGAAATAGAAAATTGGAGCCTGCCGAGCCTGTCATGAAACCGATCACATTTACAAACTCATTATAAAAAGTAAGGGGTTAGTTGTTAATGCATGTTCACAGACATGACACAAAATTCTCCAAGACTGCAGTTGACAACCTGCAAAGTAAACGCAAGTTTAACAAATAAAGCACAATCTGCTCCCTGGGTTGCTGTTAGAGGCTGCAATACAATTAGGTAAAACATCAAAACAAAGCAAGTCATCACAAATTCCGTCACATACATTTCGTCACACTGTCAGGTAAGTCCAGAGTTGTTGTCATACACTGTCTTGGCTCAGAGTCTTGATTGTCAATGCTGGTATAGTCACGTCTGGTCACAATCTTGAAATGGGCCTTCTCCATTGAAGTCTTTTGTTGTCAATGGTGCCCCAGAGTAATCCTAAACCCATATTTAGTCCAAAATGAGCCCTGATCAATCTTGCTTTTTCAAATCTGTAGTATCTCTATATTTTTCAGGTGAGAGGAATGTTATCCTCTGCTGTGATCACATCACCCCAACCTTGAATCATGTTAACCATTCACAATACACAAACCCAATCCCAAGTACAGACTTGACATTCATACAGCATTACAGACAAACTGTCATCCCACAACACACACATAAAACATACAATATCAAATTGTAAAAAAAAAAACCCTCCCTACGCAAAATTTTCTCCTCAATTAAAATTTCCCTTTTTTATTTTAAATCCAAAATTAATATCTAATTGTCTGGTCTCCTGTCCTCACATCGTTTGCCAATATGCATAATACTGGAACATGATTTAACTCCCCATTTAGTTTGCTCACATCTCACACTCAGACTATTTGACACTTTGTGTTGAGCTGTAACTTCAATATTTCCACCTTCCCATATTTCTTCCACTAAACAGTTCCATTTTGCTTTCAGTTTAAATTCATCCCTCCAAATAACTACCTCTGGCAAAGAACCAAACATTTTTAGAGCACTCCCTTTTACTGTTACCTTGTTCCTTCATTCATCTTCTCACAAGCATTACTGACCCTCCTAAAAAATAATGATACTGAAAATAATGTTTAAAAAATATACACAGCTTCCTCCTGCCACTTACACTATAACCTTGGATTATCGTTCTCATTTTTTGTTGATGCCAATTCTTAGAATTAAAAAGAAATACTTACTCTTGATAATTGAGTCACGCTATATCACAAATTTTGAAAACCTTCTTCCATGTTCCCCCTTTGTACCTATCAAAACCAATTAGAAATATTTTTGCTGTCATGATCATCATTGTGGCCCTCACACTTATTGTTCTTGTATTTTAAATTGGCAATTTTTGTACATTTGGAGCCCTTTGAGACTTGCTTGTGGGCTATATAAATAAATTTGAATTGCCTTGACTTTATTATTATTCAACTTCTTCTGCATTCTTCTTCCTTTTATTTTATTTTTATCTTAACTACTTCCACATAATTCATCTGATTTATTCCATTACACTTTTAACCTCCTAGATTCAAATTCAAATTTGTTGGATTCTGTCCACAATTTAGGGAGCGCGTTATCTGCGCCTCACGGCAAAAGCCTTTGCCAATCACCTGTTATCCAATTTACTCACTGCGTGCTCGTTTGATTTCTTCAGATTTAGGAAAATGCAAAGACACTGAAGCAGAAATTAGACTTAGACAGATTGGTTGAGTTCAATCACAATTCTTGTTCAAAAAGCTCTGTTTTCAGGAAAGTACAATACAGCGCTGGGCCCTTCAAGAGCGGAAAGTCTCCATTCAGAAAAGGCAAAGTCCAAGGTTGTTAGATCAGTTTTATATTCAGTAGCACATTGTGGGCTGGGATTGATGGGCGATGAGTCTTCGGGGTGGGGCAAGTTCGAAGGAGAGTCTGCTTCCATGGGAGTGGTGCTGGTTATGGGCGACTCGGTGTGTTGGGGGGGGGGGCTGTTGGTGTGTGTGTGTGTGTGTGTGGAGGGGGCTGTTGTCTTCCATCCCGTCTCTCGGCCTTGGCGATCATCTTTGGCCGAGTTCTCGGGTGGCTCCTTCTGGCACCCACTGGTTTTATCTCCACGTGACCTTCCTGTGAACATTCTTCTCCAATCTTGGACATACACTGTCGTACCGCATTCAACCGTATCTTTTCTTTGTTAGGCAAACTATTTCCCTCTGTGCAGAGCGTTCAGTAGTAATCAAAAACTGGCGTCTAGCATTAGTCAAAACATAAGATACAATCAAGTACTGAACGGTCAAGACGACTCTGGCCGTGTCCATGATTCAGAGAAAAAACATCAGGCATGCATTCCACAGTTCCTTAAGGGTCATTAAGCTATTTAGGCAATATATCAAAAGTCATTTGTTATTTCAAAGTCCTCAGAAATATATATATCAGATCATAAAGTTATAAAAACCTTTCTCATCACCACTTATCAAAAATGTCTAGTTATGTCTTCTTTATTGATTTGGTGTGTAGGTATAATTATATGCTTCAAATGTTTCTTTTATTTATTTAATATGTGAATATACTTGTCTGCTTATGTACTTTATTCAATGAGGTTTGAGCATATCTGTTTTTGTAGCGAGGCAGGACTTTTTGTATTTCGACCTCATTCCTTCACTGGTATTCCCAGGCGGTCTCCCATCCAAGTACTAACCAGGCCCGACCCTGCTTAGCCTCCGAGATCGGACGAGATCGGGCGCTCTCAGGGTAGTATGGCCGTAAGCCGTGAGACCGCTCAGAATTTTTCATTTTATAGACACAATCGCCCCTGAAACCATGCCAAGCAGCGGCGGGACTTGATGGCTGTGGTAAAAGTTTCCTTTCACAATTGACGTGGGAAAAAAAAAAAAAAAAAGGCTTTCAGCACCTGGTATTCCCGGACGGTCACCCTTCCCTTTTGTTTTTTTTTGTTTTTTTTACAACCAGGGCCGAAACAGTCTTTCTTCCAAGGCTTTTGGTGTTTTCTGGAAATATGGCTATCATGAAAAGTTATTGACAGCTTTTTATGCGGTAGCACGAATTTGCCGTTGCGACCTGCATTTTGCTGAATCAAAATAAATGCCTTGAAAAGTTTAAAAACACTTCATGGAAGTGTTGTGTTGGGTTCTTTTACAAGTCAAGCCTGCTGCTTTGAGTTCACAGGGAGCCATGCTCACTGTACATAGTCTGCTCTCTAGCGGTAAAAAATTTAACTACAATGCTGTGGATGTCACCACATAATATAGCTTTCAAACTCGTGTTATAGTTTCAATGTCGGAGTTTAAATTAGGCTTGCTGTTTCCGGATGCCATTCGTGATGGGTGTTGTAAAAAATAGCTTCTTAAACGATTGAAGTGCACATAAGAAAAAGAAAAAGCTTACAGCACCTGGTATTCCCAGGCGGTCTCCCATCCAAATACTAACCAGGCCCGACCCTGCTTAGCTTCCGAGATCGGACGAGATCGGGCGTTCTCAGGGTAGTATGGCCGTAAGCCGTGAGGTGACCCAACATTTTGCATTTTATAGACACAATCGCCCCTGAAACTAGCGAGCGAGCCAATGAAGCCTTCAAAACTGCTTCGGCACATGGAGACCAAGCATCCTGCATTAAAAGACAAACCTTAACCACTTCGGGTTTCATTGTGTCCGATTACGCCTGGATGGGACCGGCTCGTTTCTGAGAAACAAGCTCGGTGCTCCCAATAATTCAACGTAATGGTGACTTTTATTTTTATGTGGTTTATATTTGTTTTTATGCCAGTCGTATCATTTTATTTAATCGTATTTACCGTATTTGCCGGTGTACAGGTCGACTCGGTGTATAAGTCGACCCCCTAAAATTCGACGGAAATTTACGATTTTATGATATATCCTTTGTATAAGTCCAGCTCAATTGTTGCATTATATTAAACTTCAAAATTCAATATGCGAAATTTATTGACGAAATGTGTTCAAATTCTGGGAGGCCGTGCGCATGCTGCTGTTTATAAGCACCGCGGAGGAGATCGCGGCCGGCGAGCTCGCGCACGCCGCCCGGCACCAACGGGAGGCCGGAAATAGCTCCAAGCCGAACGGATCGGCACTTTATAAGCACCGCGGAGGAGATCGCGGCGCCTCATTGGACTTCCAGCGGCCGGCGAGCTCGCGCACCCGCCCGGCACATCCGGGAGGCCGTGCGCAAAGAGCCAAGTGGCCGAAAATAGCCCCCGCCGAGCGGATCGGCTGTTTATAAGCACCGCGGAGGTGGTCGCGGCGCCTCATTCGACTTCCAGCGGCCGGCGAGCTCGCGCACCCGCCCGGCACATCCGGGAGGCCGTGCGCACGAGCCAAGTGGCCGAAAATAGCCCCCGCCGAGCGGATCGGCTGTTTATAAGCACCGCAGAGGTGGTCGCGGCGCCTCATTCGACTTCCGGCGGGCGGCGAGCTCGCGCACCCGCCCGGTACATCCGGGAGGCCGTGCGCACGAGCCAAGTGGCCGAAAATAGCCCCCGCCGAGCGGATCGGCTGTTTATAAGCACCGCGGAGGTGGTCGCGGCGCCTCATTCGACTTCAAGCGGCCGGCGAGCTCGCGCACCCGCCCGGCACATCCGGGAGGCCGTGCGCACGAGCCAAGTGGCCGAAAATAGCCCCCGCCGAGCGGATCGGCAGTTTATAAGCACCGCGGAGGTGGTCGCGGCGCCTCATTCGACTTCCAGCGGCCGGCGAGCTCGCGCACCCGCCCGGCACATCCGGGAGGCCGTGCGCACGAGCCAAGTGGCCGAAAATAGCCCCCGCCGAGCGGATCGGCTGTTTATAAGCACCGCGGAGGTGGTCGCGGCGCCTCATTCGACTTCAAGCGGCCGGCGAGCTCGCGCACCCGCCCGGCACATCCGGGAGGCCGTGCGCACGAGCCAAGTGGCCGAAAATAGCCCCCGCCGAGCGGATCGGCTGTTTATAAGCACCGCGGAGGTGGTCGCGGCGCCTCATTCGACTTCAAGCGGCCGGCGAGCTCGCGCACCCGCCCGGCACATCCGGGAGGCCGTGCGCACGAGCCAAGTGGCCGAAAATAGCCCCCGCCGAGCGGATCGGCTGTTTATAAGCACCGCGGAGGTGGTCGCGGCGCCTCATTCGACTTCCAGCGGCCGGCGAGCTCGCGCACCCGCCCGGCACATCCGGGAGGCCGTGCGCACGAGCCAAGTGGCCGAAAATAGCCCCCGCCGAGCGGATCGGCTGTTTATAAGCACCGCGGAGGTGGTCGCGGCGCCTCATTCGACTTCCAGCGGGCCGCGCACTCGCGCACGCCGCCCGGTTCAAATTTTCTAAGTGCAACGCACAATGAGATGCATGAGAAACGGCCTTGGTTACCATCACATTTGAAGCGATGAGTACGAAGTTAAATTTTATGACTCGGTGTATAAGTCGAGGTCGATTTTTTTCGGTCGATTTTGGATCGAAAAAGGTCGACCAATACACCGGCAAATACGGTATATATACTTATTATAAATGTAGTATTTATTTATATAGATTTATTGTTTATTTATATATATAAAGGCAGGTCCGCAAAAATATTTCTGACGCGTAGCCGGTCCGTGGCGCAAGAAAGGTTGGGGACCACTAGTCTAAAAGAATCTGGCCGTAACTGGAATAGGGTTCTACGCGAATGCCCAACGGAAAAGTGAAGTGCACAAAACCTGCATTTGGCTGTATCAAAATAAATGTCATGAAAAAGGTAAAAACACTACATGGAAGCGCAATGTGTTGTGCTGGGTTCTTTTACAAGTAAAGACTGCTGCTTTGAGTTCACAGGGAGCCATGCTCTTTATTCACTGTACATAGTCTGTCCTCTAGCGGTAAAAACGTGAACTGCAATGCTATGGCTGTCGCCACACAATGTAGGTTTTAAACTCGTGTTGTAGTTTCAGTGTCGGAGTTCAAACCAGGCTTGCAGTTTCCGAATGCCATTCGTGATGGGTGCTGTAAAAAGTTCTTGGCTTAAACGATTGAAGTGCACATAAGAAAAAAAAAAAAAAAAAAAAAAGCTTACGGTAACTGGTATTCCCAGGCGGTCTCCCATCCAAATACTAACGAGGCCCGACCCTGCTTAGCCTCCGAGATCGGACGAGATCGGGCGCTCTCAGGGTAGTATGGCCGTAAGCAGTGAGACCGCTCAGAATTTTTCATTTTATAGACACAATCGCCCCTGAAACAATGCCAAGCAGCGGCGGGACTTGATGGCTGTGGTAAAAGTTTCCTTTCACAATTGACGTGGGAAAGAAAAAAAAAAGGCTTTCAGCACCTGGTATTCCCGGACGGTCTCCCTTCCCTTTTGTTTTTTTTGTTTTTTTTACAACCAGGGCCGAAACAGGCTTTCTTCCAAGACTTTTGGTGTTTTCTGGAAACATGGCTATCATGCAAAGTTATTGACAGCTTTTTATGCGGTAGCACGAATTTGCCGTTGCGACCTGCATTTTGCTGAATCAAAATAAATGCCTTGAAAAGTTTAAAAACACTTCATGGAAGTGTTGTGTTGGGTTCTTTTACAAGTCAAGCCTGCTGCTTTGAGTTCACAGGGAGCCATGCTCACTGTACATAGTCTGCCCTCTAGCGGTAAAAAATTGAACTATAATGCTGTGGATGTCACCACATAATATAGCTTTCAAACTCGTGTTATAGTTTCAATGTTCAATGTAAAGGCATCCAGGCCGATTCGGAGGCAGGTTCGAGTGTGGCCAGAGGGTGCCTCCGATGCAATTCGTGACTGCTTCGACACCACTGACTGGGACTTGTTTAAGCAGGCAGCCACCTACAACGATTGGACGGACATAGAGGAGTATACTGACTCTGTTACCTCTTACATCACGAAGTGCATCGATGATGTGACTTGCTCGAAATCCGTCGTCACTCGCGCGAACTGGAAGCCGTGGCTGACGGGGGCTGTTCTCAGACTGTTGAGGGCCAGGGACAAGGCTTTCAGAGCGGGGGATGAGGCTGGCTTGAGGACAGCGAGGGCCGACCTGTCCCGAGGCATCAAAGAAGCGAAGAAGGCGTTCTCGTGCAAGTTCTCCACCCACTTCAAGGACAGCAAGGACACACGTAGCCTTTGGCGGGGCATTCAGACCATCACGGACTACAAGCCCGCGCCGAGGAGCTGTGAGGGCGACGTCCGTCTGCTGAACGATCTGAACCGCTTCTTTGCTCGCTTCGACGCCCAGAACAGCACTTGCCCGCTGAAGTCCACTCCCCCCCCACTAGCTACCCCCTTCTGCGTAGCGTGCGGCACTGTTGCGCTATTTTCGGGAATGTCTGCTGTACGCGCACTTGCTCCTTTTTTTCTGCTCCTCTTATTTATTTATTTATTGTTGTGTTATTTATTCATTATTTATTCAGCACACTTTTGTTATACTTGTTTACTTGTTTGTCTGTTGTGAGCCATGTCTTGTCACCGTGGGATAGGGGGGAACGAAATTTCGGTTTCTTTGTGTGTCTTTGGCATGTGGAGAAATTGACAATAAAGCTGACTTTGACTTTGACTTTGACATCTCGGCCAATCTACACGCCGAGGGCTTCGATACGTACAAGTACGACGCGCCCACTGACGCGCTCTACGTGGGCCTGGGGCAACACACAGCACGTGACTTTAAGACAGTGCGTAAGGGTTCACGCGTTTGTTTCAAGCTTTATGGAGCGGAGCCCATGCAATTTGAGGTGCAGGTGGGCGCGCAGGGTGGTAGCAGTGTCACCTTTATCACGGCCGTGGAGACGTATGCCCCGGAGTTTGAGCGCCCTCGTGACGTTCAGTACCACGGCTGCTTCATTCTACCCACTGCCGACTTTTCCGCCATGTGCCGGGGTTTCAAGCCGGGCACTATGACTATTGACGCTGTGCTGGAGAAGCAGGTTAGCATGTCCATGTGTATTGAGGGCTTCAAGACAAAGACGTACCGCTTTGGTACGGCCACGGACAAGCGCCCCGAGTACCACGCTGAGGTATCCTCCGACCGCATCCTAAAATTGGCCAAGATGGCAGCATTTGCAGACAGCAAAGAGGGTGTGCGAATGTACGTAGGTGACCTAATCAAGTTCGTGGCAACGTACAAGCTGGGTACTGTTGAGGTGCACATAGACGTTACTCGTTAGTGAGCATGTACTTAATGTCCCTGTCTATGATACGGATAGCCAGCTGGGCTGAGTACGTCTGGTTGTTCATCAGTGTGATTGTGCATTTGTACAGTCCGGTGTCAAACCGGTTGGGTCGGGCTCACCGCAGACCAGTACCGTTACATCAGCCTCGCATCGGCCCGCGGTGGCCAGCAGCAGCAGCAGCAGCAGCAGCAGCAGCAGCAGCAGCAGCAGCAGCAGCAGCAGCAGCAGCAGCAGCAGCAGCAGCAGCAGCAGCAGCGTCCAAAGTATTCCAAGTATGCGTGAGTGTCTATGAGACAAGTGGTCGCCATGTGCAAAGAACGTAACATCGATGTGAGAAATGAAGATACCGGGCGCCCGTACACCCACGCAGAGCTGTGCAAGAAGCTAACGGGCAGTTCTCCCACCATCACGGTACCCGAAACTGTTACAAAGTGCATGAAGATCCCCATAGAGGACATTCGCAACAAGTGTGATGAATTGGAAATATCCCCCATGTCGCCTACCACGGGCATGAAGCGTAACAAGAACAGATTGTGTCAGCTGTTGGTGAGGGCTGTACATAGTCCCACACAGCGTAGCCCGTCGCCTCAGCGGCCCTTGGAGGAAAGTCTCTTGGCGATTGAGGAGAGCGCTGAGATGGAGATCCAAAGACGATCCAACACGGACAACAGCGCCCCGGTGCAACAGCCCCTGTGTGAAAGTCCGAGAAGACCACTAAATGACGACAGCCCTCCGGTGGCGAGCCCCAGCATGGACGGCAGCTCGAGAGGGCCACTGGATGAAGACAGCCCTCTAATGGCAAGCCCCAACACGGACGACAGCTCCCCGGTGCGACGGCCACTGACCGAAGGTCCAATGACGCCCGTCAGCCCAGACGGTCCTATGGTGCGAGCCAGGCAAAGCCCGTCGAGATCCCCGACCAGGACTCTGATGATACCCGACGGCCCAGACAGCCCTCTGGTGCGAGCCAGGCAAAGCCCGACGAGGCCCCTGACCGAGACTCTGATGACATCTGACAGTCCGCTGGCAGACTACAGCTACAGTACACGGCCCCGGTCTAACAGCCCCGTTGCGGGCTCTCCGGTGCAGCGGCCCCTGACTGAAAGTCCAACGAGGCCCGTTAGGCCATTGGTGGACTACGATAACAGCCCGTCTAGCAGTCCCTACTCCATAGGCACCGGTCCGTCATGTTCCATCGTTACTAGTCCGGTGTCTACCAAGCGACCCCTTGATAACGAAGCTTCACCTCTGGCGAAGCGTGTGCGGTTCGAACCCACGCACACGCCTGTTCCTCTACGCAGCCTCCGGGAGTGGACCGATATGGTCGCCATCATGTCGGAGTGCGAGTTGCTGAACCGTTGTTTGGAAGGCGGTGTGCCGGTCAATGATCCCAGGACGGGGCAGCGCCATAGCGTCGCACAACTGCATGACGAGCTGCTCGAACAGGTAGCCGAGGAGCTACGCGTCTCACAGAGGTCATTTGAGGAACCCCTGTACGGCACCGAGACTCTGGAGGACCTGAAGAGAATGCGCGCAGCCACACATATTTCCTTGCGGGACTGTAACATGGAGTATCGTTCTGCCGACAAGCTCAAAGACTTGTACGTTAAACACCTGGGTGATGCGTGGCTTTGGCCCAGCATGGATGAGATAGAACGGTTGATGTCCTCCGAGAGCCCCGTGACCATTAAGATGCGGGCGCGTGTTTACAAGCTGCCGCTCGTCTACAACTATGATGGTGGATCCCGGCCCCTCCAGGAGATTGCCCGTGATGTGCTGTACGAGCAAAAGAGCGCCGAGCGGCGTGCCCTATACGACTCTTGCGACGAGCAGCGGAGCCGGTGCAACATCGATAGCTTCAACGAACACTCTGTGCGCCGGGGGGAGCCCTGCGCGACTCCCCCTTGGGAACGACCAGTGCCCCAGCCCATGATCAACACATCTCCCATCTTTTCTACACTACGTGACAACACACCCGTAGTGGGACCTTACAACACGGTAGTGAGTTGCGCCATCCCGTACCCAGAGCTGGGCCAGGAGATCCGCCCGCAGCCCGAGAATACGACAGCGCGCCCGTTGTACGGGGCCCTGGTGAGACCGCTGAATCTACCAGTGGACATCTTGCCGGGCGGCTTTGACAATGTCATCGCTTACACCAGCATCGAGGATATGCCCCTGCAGTGTGTTAACGAGGATAACATTCAGAAGACATACACACCCTATGTGCCCGTGTGTGCCTGTGTTAAGCAGTACGCCTTGGACGCAGTCCACGATGTGATCAGGCCCCCCACGACTCAAGAGGAACAGCTCCTGTCTGTGTACGAGCCCATGAGCACGAGCAGCTGGACTATTACAGAAGCGTGACACCCAAGCTCAAGCTCTCTGATAGGTACTACGCCCCATACACGCAGAACGGTGTGCAGGTGCCCTGCATCATGCATGTCGAACACTACAAGAAATACATAAACGACGTGCTGTACACTTACGATAAGCATTGTGGTGCAGACTGGCGAGCGCTACTGGCCCACGGCAGTGTGGGGCAAAATCAGGACTGTGTGCCCGCATCCCCCGTGCCCCCACCCCTGACGCCACGCGGCTCTCCCAGACCAATGTCTCTCGAGTCCTCGCCATTATCCCCTGTGCCAATGTCCCCTCCTATATCCACGGTGCCCATGACCCCGGGCCATTCTCCCAACTACTCGCTGCCGATTGACGGGCTCATAGACGTCGCCCACTCGCCATCGATCGACGATCTGACGCCGCTACCGCCCTTGCTGTCGCCCCTGCGGGAGCCGGACATCGACGTCACCGTTGCGGACTTCTTTAACTGGACTGAACGGGACTACGGTGTCCACACCGAGTGGCTGGCCGACGGGCAAAAGGCACACACGGCTCATGCCCTGCTAACGGCGCTGGGCTATGATGTGCCAGCGGGTGTCTCGGTCAAGGATTACTTGCGCCGGTTCACCATCAGAGACTTTAACGAGTTGTTTCTCAAACTGGACTCCAACGGCCGCGTGTTCCAGCGGCCGTTGGATCTCAAAGTGTACGACAGTTACTTCTTTACGTTGGAGACCATGCTGGATTATATGGATACTGAGACGGGCACTGTGCGGACCACGGAGCAGTTTCAGGCGTACGTGCGCCTCAACCCCCGCCGTAACATCAGGATGCGTGCCTGCCCAGAGTTCAGTGCCATTATGGACATGTTGGAACGCGACCTGGAGGAGCGCATCTTCTAGCCGCGAATGGCCTCCCTGGACTGTTATGAAAATGGCGACACCGCCCAGGCGGTGTCTGTTGACCTCAGCGTGAACCTGAGTGACCTGTTTACCCCTCCGCAGCACGCGCTCAACGAGGCAGACTTTCTGGCTGACTACCGGGCCCCGACCCTAACGCAGTGGGATTAGAAAAAATGCGTCCCTCGCTGTTGTCATGTCACAATTACGTCATATCAAAACTCAAACGTGTATCTGACGCCCAGGTGTACATGTTTATCCTAGAGACAGCCGCTGTGATAATTGAGTTCACGACCGCTGGGCACACTACTCATCTCGAAAAGTATAAAAGCATTGTACATTGTGTTTATGAAACTAATAAATGGACATATGAAGAGGAATTCCGTGTGGCTCTCTTTAATGACGAGGTGTGGTACAGTAGGCAGGATGTTCAGCCGCAGCTGCAGCAAAAGCAACCGGGTGATGCAAGACGCATAGTCCGGTTTGTGGATCAGCTGCACAGCTATGTGTACCTGTATCAGGGCATAGGTGACAGCAGGTTCCCGGTGCACATCCCCAACACAGTGTTATCGGGCATAAAGGGCCACCTCGAACGATACCGCATAGCGCATGATGCAGTTACGTTACAGCAGGTACTGTCCGTCCTCAAGATGCAGAATCACGTCAAGTATTACAACTGCGCCGCGGTTATCTACCGGATGTTGACGGGTCGCTCAGAGACGCTGCCCCAGTCCGTGGTCGAGGGCGTGCAGGCGGACATCGGCAGCCTGGCCGCTGAGCTCTCGTGCCGCGCGGACGTATGGCAGCTATGCTCCCAGGCCGGTGCCACATATGTATTTTTCCAGCTGTTGCGGCACAACGGCCACGAGTACAACAGCCACACGTTTGTGCCGGCCAAGACGCTGTCCAAGAAGCAGAAGCAGGACGCAGCATGCCATGCTCTGTGCAAGCACATGTCGTGGACCTTCTGGCCGTTGTGACAACTCTGCGTGTAATAGTGTACGTCCGGTAAGGATGACACTGCGTACATGATTGTTGCCACCCATTGGCCAAGACAAACCGCCAGTATTCCTTTCAGCTACACATCGGTATTCCACAGCCACCCCGATGACACTCTGGATAGTGTTCTGAATGTGTCGACTGTGGAAAACAATGTACCTCTAAATAAAAAGGATGTTGTGTGTGTCATTATTATCAGTGCCTACATTATGCCAAATAGACGCCATACAGGAGTGAAATATATATATACTAGTACACACTGAGTCAATACAATAACCAATGAATATTGTGACAATATTACAACCGACAACAATAACCAGCTGGAATGTGTTGCACAACTAGGGTAATTGATCCACGTTCGGCGGATATGCACAGCAAGTGGTACACACCACCTATAGCGATGCGCCCATCCGACGCTACCGTGGGCACAATCCCACCTTGGCCAACCGCAGGTGTGTCGCCAAAGCAAAAGCCATGAAGGTGTGGTAGTACTTTGGTGCTCATGGCGTATTAACCGGGAGTATATTAAAAGCGATGAAGACCCCGTTGTTGTTAATACTGTCCATATTGGTGGTCTGCAATGGGGTGCTAGTGTCTGGCATCACCGGGTGTGAAACTGTCCACAAAGATGTAACAGATGCTCTGATGTGCATGAAAAACGCATATGATGACGGCCTGGGGTTACATTATAAGAGTCTGACGCCAAACCCGTCTAATCCCTTTACTGAAGAATATGTCTACATGATTGCAGCCAATAATCCCTATTATTGCTATCTGTTGAGAGAAACGGTTAACAGACTGTTGGGCTATACCTACGGTTATGTGACTGCACCAGATGACAAGGACAAGTTGTCCATGGGTAAGATGTCTATGTGTACAGGACAGCTTTCTCTGCTCCTGGATGCATGCGCCGAAGAGCTGGGTTGCAAGCATGCACCCTATGATCTTGAGGAGCTGGTGCACAACCACCCCGATGACACCATGGCCACTCTGGACAGAGCCCTGGATCTCGGTAACAGCTTTTAAAAGCGCAGTGTCCTGCTTGCGGGCTGAAATGTAAAAGGGTGCGATGTGGACGCACATGTCAGGTTGCGTTTCCTTCACATTGGCATTATCGTCAACTATGACCACACGAGACATCCCTCCAAAGTGGTCTACCAGGGGCTTACCCCCAGTCTCGTCGTGGATGTCAAACATGAGATAGGAAAGGGGCATTCTGTCGAGTCCCAGCACCTTGACTACGTCTCGAGCGTAGGCTCCACATGCCGCGGTCCACACACCCACGCGGTAGCCGCTGGCAAAAAGCCATGCTATGAATGTATGGGTGTGTGGACGAACGCACACCACAAAGCCTGGGATCTTATGCCACTCATATCGTGTGCCAGACGTGCGGCCGAGGCTGCGTGACTGGGCACATTATCAACATCTCTGGACACTCTCTTGACACCGAGATCTGGGATGGCCACACTCTCTATCAGAGTGTGGTCCAGATCTAGGATAACAATTGACATTCTTTTTAACAGGCCATTGCACTTGCAATCGTTTCTTAGTGAGTCACGTTATGATCCCAGTGGTGCGTGAGAGTGCACATAATGCATATGGACAGGCCATCGCACGTGGCACACACATAGTAATTGGGGATGGTGTGCACGGAGCACATAACATCGGGGGAACCTGTCTCCAGCAGAGACCGCAAGGAGTAGTTGACTGACTTGCTGGTAATGGCACAGCGGCACACGCAGCATTTGTCGTCCAGCATGGCCACACAGGCTTTGCACACGCTATGCCCGCAGTTGAGCACATACGGCTGGGTCATTGTTGGAAATAATATACTTTTTATCATTGGATTCTATGTAACTACTTTTGTGTGCAAGATTCTCCGCAGTATGTGACCAATCTGGCCTCGTGAAAATGACTTGGGGGCATATGGCAGTCATTAGCCGCGCTATACAATAAGCCCCACAGTTAGCTAGACATGTGCAGATCATGAGATTGTCATGGGACGGCTGAAGCGGACAAAGGTCATGAGTACGGCACATCAATGTATTCCCAGAGGCACTAAAGACTACGTCTTTGTTGAGCTAATGGTCATGAGACGTCCATACTGCCCACTCCATAAGAGTACCCCCTGTGTTCTGTGGTAATGGGATATAACTATGGAATGTTCTTCCTGTCTGGAAACCTACTCGACCATGTACACTTCCCCCTTTGTTTCTCTCTCAATAAAAGGCACGGCTAAATTCGAGCAGAGCGCGTATTCTCAGCCACACTTGCTGCGTGTGTTTGGGGTGCGCCCTTCTGCGCAGAAGAAAACGCTAAGCCAAAAAGACCTACCGCCTCTGAGATTGATTTCAGATAAATGTTGTAAACCCAACAGTCATAGTGGTGAGACACACAGGACAGTCCATGGCAATGACTGGGATGCACATACACGCACCGGGCGGTGCATTTCAAATCTTCCGGTGGCACGGGGCCGTGTCCACACCATGGAATGTGTGTACGTTCCATGATGTGGACACGACCCCGTGCCTATTTACGTACGTGCTACGGTGTTGTGGCCATTTACAGGATGGGGAAGCCTGCTGCGCCATCGGCAATCTTCATAATGTTGTGGTTGACTGCGATAACTACAAGCTCAAACTTCTGTGCAACGCTGTAGCCGGAGGTGTTGGGTCTGTTACCCACAGCTGTGGTGCGGGCGTTGTCTGACACTTTACAGGCCAGAGTGACGTTGGACAGGCGTCCGTAGTTAGTGGAGCCCATGGGATTGACGCTGCCCATATCAAGGGTGTAGCAGTAGACCATGACGCCGTCGATCTCGGGCATACTGGGTGCAAAGTAGTAGGGGTTCACCGAGGTAAAAAAAGTCCACTCCCATTTGGTACAGCCTGGCGGCGTTCTCGTAGATGAGAGACACCTCGGACAAGGGGTTCGTGGCCAGGGCTGGTAGCACTACCCTGTTGTCTGCGATTATAGTGATAAAAGTGTCTTGACCGGGTGGCTGAATCTCAGGTCCAGGTGGACCAAGGAGTTGTCCTGGGGGTTCACCGGCACTCGGGGGGCCACCTGGCACTGCTCGATGAGCATGGTGCGGCTGGACCGGGCCACGCTCTCACGCTCCTCGCTAGTCAGAATGGCGTAGGTGCCCATTACGGACACTTCGGACAGGGATGGGGTGACGTTGCTCAGGTCGGCGGCTACTACGGGCCCGATGGCCATGGTGTTATTATCCTGGGCGATGAGGCGGTCCTCCCACTTCCTCAGCTTGAAGTGGATGCGCACCTCGTTGTAGGGTAGTGCCACGGTTGGTAGCGCAAGCCCAGTGTCCCTGGTGAAGAACAGAGGGATGGGTAGGTTCAGATAATGACCAGGTAGTATGGCATTATTTTGGATGCCTCCGACCAGGTCGCTCCTCATGCCAATCATCTTATGGTACCCAGACGACTTGGACCTGGGCATCATGCACGAGCTCCAAAAGTCCAGAAATTCACTGGTCAGTGTCTGGGCAACCAGGTCATTGAAGGAGACTGATACCTCCTCCACTAAGTTGTGCATCAGGTTGTCCGTCCAGTGGATCCTGCTGTTCTGCTTGCTAACTGTCAGGGCTGGTAGCTTAACGCGCAGCCACACGTTGAGCAGGTAGTCCCCACCGCGGGCCACTGTCACGCTGAACTCCTGGCCAAAGTTGGCCATACCGGTTTGCTTGGACAGTGTAACAGGTAGTTTGCTGTACCACGAGCAACGCACAGTCTCCCGGGCAAAATAGGTGACGGCGTTGTCGCCGCCATAGAGCAGAGTCTCCATGGCATCGTAGGCGGCGATGTCGATGAAACCGCTGGTCACATTTGCGCCCGAGATTGCTGACATTATATTTTTATATTACGGTGGTTCCGTTTTTCCTGCCTTGTCTTTCTGGAAGCTGGCGCTGAGCAAAAACAACAGTCCCACCCCGGCCACCGCCGCGCCCGTACCCATGGTCGCTTGGGTGGGCATCACGTCACATGGCTTGCCCATGACCACGATAGTGTTGGGGTTGCTGGGTATGTACACAGTGTCCACGTTGAGCCTGCCAGGTAAACTCTGCCAGTTGCCGTCTGCATCTTTGACACGGATAGTGTGGTTAAGACGGGACCTATTAAGGTAGAACATGATCCAGACGTCGTAGCCGGCCATAGCCGCACCGTGGCCCCATCCGAACTTGGTGGCCTCGCGGAGCTTGTTGGGGTCAACGTCCTGCACTTTACCCCGCCTGTTCCAGTCCTGCTCGTCCAGCACGTAGTACGTGCCGCTAGTGCTGTGCAGGTAGGCGTCACCGGGCCTCATGCTGCTCGTGGTGTGGGACGCCTTAGGGTCCTCCTTGTCGTCGGTGGCCAAGTTCAGTTTGTAACGGATCATGGGCCTGACAGCGGCAGGCCCGCCCGCGGGCATCATGTACGCTTCGGCCTTGGGCATGAGCACGGGCTCACTGTTTACGTCGGCCGTGTAGCGTTGGTGGTACATCATCTGGCCCTCGTTGAGCATAGCCACGGCGGCGGGTAGGGTGATACCTGTGACCTTTTGCGCTTGGCCCAGGTTAGCAGGCGTTACCGCATGAGGGTAAGCCACGGGCCCGGCTATGCTCGCCTGCCTGCACATGAACCTGTACGCATAGGCCACTAGCCCCAGGCCTCCCACCAACAGGACTATTCCGATCACTCCGCAGCGTCCCAGCACGGCTCCCGTGGCCACGGGCACACCCACTAGGAGGGCGGCCAAGGCGGCCGCCAGCTGCCACAGGTCGAATCCCTCGGCTTTGGCGGTGGCCAGCTGCTCTAGTTTGTTGCCCACGTCCTGAACACTGCTGCTTGTGGCTGTGGCGTCCTGTAGGCACGTGACCAGGGCATTGACAAAAATACTCAGCACAGAGTCTTCAATAACCACATTCCCAGTCACGTTGTTTACAGATATGGTCTGTGTACTGTTCACTTCTCCCTTGCATGTCTGGGTCATGGTGTTGAGGATGCGTGACGACACATCTACAAACTGCTTAACCGCGTTGGTAGCAGATGCGTACTGCCCGAAGTTGAGGCCACTGACAACGGCTGCCGCCTGCTGCGCCACATCGTTCAGAATCCTCTGCTGCGTCTGTTGGTCGGTTAGGGCGGTCATGACTGTGTTTAGATTCACAGTCACCGTCTGTTGCATGGTTAGGCCCTTGATGAGTACATCCCCCCAACGTGCGAAATGTTGATCATCTGAGAAGCGTCCACGGACACGTTGCTAGTGTTTGCTATGTCGGACGCCGCAGTGGCCACGGCCTTCAGGATGGTGTCAACCCCATTAAAAGACTGCACCGCTCCCATTTTATGGTTGTGTTGTTTTGAATGTAAACACATCACAATACTACAGCTACAGAACAAGCATGCGGTCGCTAGTGCTTGCTGTTGTGCTGTCGGTAGCGGTGGCTACCGACAGCTACACCCCTAATGTAACCTTGTCTCTGATCAATAATACCCTGATGATGGCGTGTACTATGGATTACAGGTTATCAACGGAAGGGCTGTCCCTCATGTGGGTCGATACCAACACATTGGAGCCTACCCACAACATCACGGGACCCAAGGAGCTCACAGAATCTGAGGCTGTCAACGGTACGGGCTGCTGCCTGGCGCTCAATGGGTCCTGTGCTGCTGGGGTGTCAACCGCGGAGACAGGCCCGGTGGAATACGTCGTACACGCGGGCATGTACATGTTGGGCAACACGTCCATATATGTGTCATGTCGACGTCGCGAGGGCTACACGTACAACTGGACCGTGTCGGAAACGCGCTGGAGCCACGGCGTTCTGCAGAACAACTTGAACCAGTATGACGATCCCAGCACCGAGACACCACCCGAAGACACAGAGTGCTACACCTATCACAGGGAGTACGTTTTACTGCAGACCAGTTGCCTGTTAGACCATGTGTTTATCATGCGTGGGTACGCGGGCACCGCTTTCCGATACATGTGCTTCCAATGGATGCATGGCTCAGAGCACCAATTGCCCGTGGGGTCTGTAACATGTGGCCACACGATGGAGGACTGCCACATATTGTGTAAAGAGTCCACGCACGCCAAGGTTCCTATGGTAAGAGTCGATGGACATTGGTCCGAGGGCCTGGAGGGTGTGGGCCCTTACAAGGAAGGCAACTATCTGGCGTGCGGTCACCGCAATACTAACGGCAGCATGTACATCACCACACACAGACGTACCATGTGCACGTACAATCAGATGTTGTCGTTGGCCAGGTCGCCCGGGTGCCAGGGAACATGTAAGTACACATGTAAGTACACATGCTCGGCCGACGGCTCTAATTGCCCTGGAGATTACACGGCCATGCTGAAAGTAACAGGGACAGCCAATGTCACGTACGAGAGAGACAATCAACACTCTACCAGCGCGTACATTGACCACCCCATTGGTGAGGTATACGTTAACTGTACCTACGGTCCCTTTAGTACGCACCTGGTTATAGACGGCACAGAGGACCCGACTTCCGTCGTCACGACGGATGAGCCCGCGGCGCTGTCCTGTCCACACGAGAGCCTGCTGCGTATGCTACTGAAGCAGTTCATGACTATGCTTGTGTGGTGTATGGCAGACTGTGTACAGTGTCAGATGCCGTTTCTAGGAAAGACCCAGCATTGTACGTGCTCCTACGACATACAGCCCCTCACAAAGTGTTGTGTAGGAACGTGTGAGTGTACTGGCGATTACGTGACCCACGTAGTAGGAGAGTACTGCCAGATGAAGGACCCACCGGAGCAAGCCGCATCTACATTGTGCCCGGTTTCTTTTGCCCATAGTAACCGTAAACCAGTTGGGCCAAGATCACCAAGGAAGCGCCAGACAGAGATAACCACAGCATGGGCTCCATGGCGCAGGGAGGCGCCCCCGAGCGGTACACCCTGACGACAGCCAGGGCAATAACGCCCAGGGCCACACCACCAACAAGCATAGACTTTTGTTTGCTAGCAATGATCTGATCCATGTTTTTAAAGAATTAAAGTTGTTAAAAAAATGTCTGCTCCGTCTCTGGGTATGTTGGCCGCCCTCTAGGGCGCTCCTGTGTTTGACCCGCGCGACCGCAGCCCAGTGTGTTACATTCCCAGCAACAGGAACCTGTTAAATCAGTATGCATACAATATTGTGCGCAACGGTGGTTGTCACCCCGTGGTGGAGCTAGCGCGCAATGAAAACAAGTATTACAGGCCCAGGTCGCTCAACAAGTCCATTAGCCGCTGTCCGTTTGCGGCGTGCTACTAACAAAGTCGACCCGGTAACCTGGGGGCATAACCTGTTGCCACCTAAAGACTGGCTCATATTCGGGGGTGACGTCTCTGTCAGTGGCAATGTGCACAATGCACAGGGGTCGGGGGTCCCGCTTAAGTACCACCTTGCAGCGGGTGTAACGACCCACAGCGTCGACGTAGATCTGGTTACCAGAGTGCAGGGCGTAGACGACCATTTGCTTGTTGTAGTTGAGCCACATCATTTGGGCCTTGGTGGGTATCATGAAAAATGCAATGGTCATGCACATGCGAAGATTGCGCGCGATGGCACGGTAGTTGTAACATACGATGGCCCACACCAGCGAGCACATCACAAGATAAAACATTGCGTCTTTTATAATACTTTCGAAAGGGCAGCCTCGGCCAGCAACGCCACAACAAATACGCCGATGCGCAGCGACTGTTGTTCCGAGGGTACGAGCTCTGAGGCCATGTAGGCCAGGCACGGCACGACGATGAGCTGCACGACCACCGCACAGTCTCCGTGCGGACCCACCTTGGCCATGCTATCCAGAAATTTAAACACGCGCTTCTCGATATTACTCGGCTTAGCTGAGGTGTCAGGCAGCTGGCTGATGGGGTCCATGATGTTTTAATAAAATGGAGTGCGCCATTTGTTTTGAGTGTATTACAAGTAAGCCAGACAATCGTTTTTCAGTGGTGGCTACGTGCGCGCATTCCTTCTGCTACACGTGCCTGTGCAGGTGGGCCAGGTCCTCGAAGAAGGTGGGCAGTGAGCGGTGCTGTCCCGTGTGCCGAGTACCGTTTGCACACGTGGTGCCCAGCTCTCAGTGGCCCAGGGACCCAGACCATCGCAGACGCATTATACAAAACTACTTTGCATGGTGTCGAGACAGGTCCTGCTACTTCTGGAATACCTGTCATAATCCCTACTGCCTGTTCCGACACCCGGCGTAAGGAAAATGTTCTCCCAACTAGCATCCCAGGGCAGCAGCTCGGTGGTGGGCGTAGTGCATGTTGCGGGCGTAAAGAAAGTACTCAAGGTACTTGTCAACTGGGATTCCGAGAACCAGCAGTACGTACGCAGTGCCCTGGGCAACGAGGGCCGGCATGAACATCGGGTGGGCGAACTGGCTCACAGCAAGATGCCCTGGTGCTGCCCGGGCAGCACATACGTGCCTGACGTGACCGAACTCGGCGTGGGGATAGGTAAGGAGGGCATCTTGTTTGACTACATTGACTGTTGGGGTTTTCCAGGTTATCTTTATCGTAGGATTATGTTGGAATGTAGACTATAATGATTAACCAATCTTTTCTTGCTCTCACAACGTAGTAAAGTAAAGTGGTTGCTTCCTCTGCTTGAGTGACCAGCTGCAGAGGAAGCAATCAAAGTTGTTCTGTTTCCCACAACATCGTAAAACACCCCCTGCTCTGATCTTACCAGAGGCCGGGGGTTCACCAAACCTGTCCACTCTCACCCCCACTCTGTTCCTCCTAATAAATATGCCCTTGCAGGAAGGAGACTTTTCAGACCTCCATTTCGATCATCGCTGCACGCACAGCAACGAATGGACTCTCCACCTGCAGGTGTCCAAAAGGACTTACTTGTCTCCCGTGTGGTTCTTGCAAAATAAGTTGGAGTGAGCAAATCTCTAACATTTTGGTGCCGAAACCCGGGATCCTCATACCCACCATCTGACCGGCGAAGGAGGACGTGCTGCATTGTCGACAAGCCAGCGTCCATTAAGAGGACCTGGAGGAGAAAGTCCTGGGAAGAGAATTCTTCGCTGGGCCGGCATCTTAGGTCTGCCTTCGTCTGACAGAGGTGGATTGACGGGACCCGGCAGTGCAACGAACCAGGGGACAAGTAAGTTAAAGGCCTGAAGTTGTGTGATTGTGTTGTTGCTTGTGAAACGCGTAAAAAGGAAGAAGTGCACAGGAATAAGTTTTGTGGAAGGAGGGGGTGTTGTAGAGTCCCCCTCTGGATGAGGTGTCTCTTTTGGAGCAGTGGGTCTCAAACTGTTTTAAAATCTCAGTACCTCCGTGAATCATTATTTGACGACCACTGTTCTAGGGAGTACAACCTCGCGTTGGCAGGGCTGGGGACAAGGACTTTTGTCTTTAGTTCCCAGGGAAGGTGAGGGGTGTTGTAGAGTCCCCTCACTGGATGAAGCAGCTCCTTTGTTTTAAAAAAGGAGGACTTCGCGTTGGCAGGGCAGGGGACAAGGACTTTTGTCTTTAGTTCCCAGGGAAGGTGGGGGGTGTTGTAGAGTCCCCTCACTGGATGAAGCAGCTCCTTTTTTTTAAAAGGAGGACTTCGCGTAGGCAGGGATAACTTGTGTGATTGAGTGTGTGACTGGTAGGATAAATTGACTAAGAAGCAGTTCTAGCGTTGATCCAAGGCAATAAAACAGGCTAGTAATCTGTCGAAAGGTCAATTTAAACCTGCATTGAGGATCCTCAAAGAAAAAAAATTGAAAAAAAAATTGTAAAACCTTAAGCTACTAAAATTAAGATGGGAAATAAGAACGGTAAATCTCTTGCTCTGCTCTTCTTTAAAACGAGAAGTTCATGGCAAGTAGATTTCTTAATTGTATGTAATACATGCTGAAGTGGTAGAAGTGCTAGAGTGTGGTTGAAATCTTCACAAAGAGATGAGAACGAATTCAAGAGACAAAAGCTAGAAAGATGAAAACTGATGCGGTCACAAGTGTTTGTCAGACCAGGAGACAATAAGGCCCCTGTGAGCAGGTGCAAGGCCGCAGCTCAAGCCGCGGCTCAAGCAAGGGGCAAGAGGAGTTTCCGGTCCTATGCAAATCATGTATCGAAATTTAAAAGATCTGAAACCTCTCCCATATGACAGTAAAACATGTCATTGTCAGGTTATCGCAAATCGTTTTAGATTGTTAGAGCCCCTGTCCATACAAGAAGTATGACAATGCTGTTTGTAGGCCCAATTACAAATGAATAGGGATCAAATTGTGTTACACTGAAGTTAAAATATGCAAATCAAGTGGTAAAGAAATGCAACTTGCTTCTAGAAGATAAATAAATAAAATTAGAATGTGCTGTCCTCGTGTGCATGGGAGGGACCAGCTCATGATCGACCACTGGAAATGGCCAGCCTGTGACGAATCATTGTTGCTGAGACCTACCTTCCGCATGCGAGAGCTGTGCATGTGTGTGCGTATATGTTAAAATGATGAACATTGGCTAAAGTTTTAGTAAAAAAAAAAATTGCTAGACTGTGGTCTATCCAATTTGCACCGTAGAACAGAAATGATTTTGAAAGATAAAAATGAGAGGAAAAAGAGAGAAATCTGTTTGCAAGCAGAAACTAATCCACACTAGTGCATGTTAGTGTCAAGCCCTCATGAGAAATTCGGAGTTAACAAAACAACAGAACATGCTTTCAGGAATTGGGAGAAGCTAAATTGTGAATTTAAGATTTTGCAATGCTACATTTAATAGGAATAATTGATTGGTTGTGTTATAAGATTATACAAAATTCTAAATGCAAGCTAAATCTGAGAGATTGAGTTCTTCAAATGTAAAAACAAAGAAAAAATTCAGATTAATTTGCCAATTGTTTGTTTTAGTTAAGTTTTTTTGAATTGGTGGATTATTCTACCAGGAAACCTGAGTTGAAAATGATATATGAATGTTGTGTGGTGAGCTTGGATGAATTGGGACCAATGTGATAGAAAGACTCCTTTTTGGAGACTGCGTGTGAGATGCAAATGAACATTGATGAATGATAGCCTGAATGAAAAGAAATTACAGGTTGAATGGTTGAAGTTGTTGGCGACTACTATGGAAAATTAGTAGAGCGACTTTGATGAAAGAATGATTTTGAGCAGGTTGAATGTTAGAAAGAAACACGTAGCTTTTGGATTGATAATTAACTGGAGAAAAAAACTGGAGAACCAGTAACACATGTAGAAGATGTGTGAACTGAGAAATTGAGAAGCGTTTTGGAAAGAAAGTCAAATTAAATGATGATGGAATCGTATGTAGTAAAGAACGCATTCTCCCAAAAAGTTTGTCAAGGTGTGAGGCATGGGCGTTGCCAAGCCTCATAAGGGGGGGAGTGAGTAGGACAGATAGTGGAAGATAGTAATAATACAACACTTTATGACAATGAATTTTCGAATACATTTGGTGTTATATTGTGGTAAATTTTTTGTTCTGGTGTAGATAGGTTAGCAACACGAGAGATTTAGAGGTTCAAAAGAAAGACAGTTAAAAGAAAACATTTTTGATTTGGACAATTGCAGGCTAACAGGAACATGAGAACGATAAGAACTACGAGGTGGGATACAATTTCATTGGGGAGATTGAGAATTCACAGCACCATACTCTAAGTCACATTTTTGAGCAAGCATGACAATAACACGTGAGAGGTCAAGACATACAGATCAGGGCTTGATGTGGAACGCATACCTCGATGAGTTGATTTTCAATAATGATACTGAAGACAACATACTGTCCGATTAAATTGGAACTATAGATAAAATGTAGCTCAAAAATAGGATGAGTTGCAGGATTTACGATATAAAAACGAGACCGCTGTTATTAGGATAATTTGAAGTTTGGTAAATAAATGTTACCAGCAAATTGATGGAAGCAGCTACATTTGGAGATAGTCTTACAAGTTTGACGTCCCAGCCTGTCATTCTCAGTGTCAGGGCCCCTGAAACCCAATCCGAGTCTTCGCCTGCAGCCGTGAACAACTACAAAATGGTGCCTGGCTCTGAAGCACCTTTGACCTTTGGCGAAGGACAAGAAAAGACTGCTGTTGTGCTTGGAGGAGGACAAGTACACTCCGGAGGAAATACAACATCCTCGGGGACGGAAAAGACAGTGAAAAGCGGAGGAACTCACAATGATGAAAATTGACTCATTTGAACAATGGACTCATTCAAGAGTAATGGATGGGGTCGCTCTGAAGCAACAACAAAAGAACACCAACATGAGAGGGTGAAGTGCGGCAAAAAGAAATGGACTTGGAGTGTCCGACGACCAAATCGCACTCCTTGCTACGGCGTTCCCAAATTTGGTGAAGCTTGGTTCAAAGTGGAAGGGAGGTTCATTGTGCACTGAGTTTGACAGAACTGAGGAGATTTGATAAATAAATAAATAAAAATTTGAAAAACACGTAGGGCTACAGAGAAAAGCATTATAATCAGAGATTGAACGGATTTGGATAAAACAAATAGGCTAAAACGGTAGGAAACAAGAGCAAGATCTTATATTTTGGCTCATCAAGCTTAAGACGTAGAGGTCGAGTTATATAAATTTTAGAACAGGACATTTGGCAGTCAGGAGGAAGCTAGGTTGCTCAATGTACCTACTCAATACAATAGTAAGGGTTTTTATACCACAGTGGAGGTTGGATGGTCAGAAAGTTAGGTACGTTCAATTTTTGACATTCACACAATCATGCATAGGAGTCACAAGGCAACAGTTAACAAGACAATGACTGCAATAGGGGCCACCTACGACTGCACCGACATGGGAAAGTAGAAGTGAGAGAGCAGAGTATGGGATTATATGCTAAAACGTCTGCTATACAGTTACCAATAGGAGATTCTATCAAGAGAAGCTACATGAGAGATGGATTAGAATCTATTTGTCTGCGTGGGTGCGTGTGTGCGTGTGTGTGTGTGTGTGTGTGTGTGTGTGTGTGTGTGTGTGTGTGTGTGTGTGTGTTCACACCCTGTGTGGGTGCGAGCGTGTGAGGAGAAAGAAGGCATGGGTAAGACAATCTCTTTTAAACCAGGAGGCAATAAATTGGAACACCCCTGTCATAAATAGTTTTTGATTAAAGGGAATCATTAGGAAACTGTGTCAAAGACAAATTTACTGCTGCTTGATCTTTCCTCCTCACAGGTCGACAACCCCATCAATCCAGGAGACTGGGTCTACATCGAGGTCATCAAAGGAAGGAACTGGGCCAGCCACGACGGGAGGGACCATTCCAAGTCTTGCTGACTACACATGTTGCACCCAAGGTTGCAGGACCCACAAATGCATTAACGACGACTGCTCTCCAGGAGGAAACTGGATGGGAGCTTTGGACATCACCGCTGTGTGCCAGGATGAGAGAGCCGTTTTCAAGGTGTAAGGGCCCTACTGCCAACATGGCTGCACCATCGGACGGGACCTACTTCATCCAGAAGTTCAGAGGCACTGCCTCACCTGTATCCTATGAGTGCACGTGCCTGTTCAGTACGGATCATGGTTTTGTGGTCACGAGAGTTGTCCGATGCTGCCTGCCAACTGGACACGAGTGTGTGCGCCAGTGTGTGTGACAGACCTCACCTACAGACTAGAACATCATCAGCTGACGAAAACGCGAGCACATATACAACTTCTTAGACGTGACAGATGTGATAATGATAATGAGACGTGGATTGCGTAGATGCTGTTCTGTTGAGCATGTATTACGGAAACTTGTTGATTTGACCATCAAAAATGCTTCACAAGTGATGGATACAATGATGTACTGTTTCTGTGTTTTTCTTTTTATTTTTTATTGATAGCATTCTGGTCGCCTGTGGCAACGGGGCCGTGTAAGAATTTTCCTGCTAATAACATCTGGCCAGCAGGTTTTTTGCTTACACAATAAGTTTGATCTGGGGTGTTGAGGTAATGCCTCATCTTCACTGGAAAGTGTTGCTATCATTGTTTGTTGTTTTTATTTTTACTATTCTTCTTTCTTCATTATACATATATATATGTTTTTTTCTTGCTTGTCTTTGTTGTTTGGGGTGACAATCATATGATAAAACAGAAGGGAGATGTTAGGGTTTTCCAGGTTATCTTTATCGTAGGATTATGTTGGAATGTAGACTATAATGATTAACCAATCTTGTCTTGCTCTCACAGCGTAGTAAAGTAAAGTGGTTGCTTCCTCTGCTTGAGTGACCAGCTGCAGAGGAAGCAATCAAAGTTGTTCTGTTTCCCACAACATCGTAAAACACCCCCTGCTCTGATCTTACCAGAGGCCGGGGGTTCACCAAACCTGTCCACTCTCACCCCCACTCTGTTCCTCCTAATAAATATGCCCTTGCAGGAAGGAGACTTTTCAGACCTCCGTTTCGATCATCGCTGCACGCACAGCGACGAATGGACTCTCCACCTGCAGGTGTCCAAAAGGACTTACTTGTCTCCCGTGTGGTTCTTGCAAAATAAGTTGGAGTGAGAAAATCTCTAACATTTACCCACCAAACACGCAGTACCACAGTATGTTCAAGTACGTCGCATGCGAAGATGTACCCAATGATCACATAAGCGCCATGATAGTCCAGACGCTAGGATGCATGTGTGCGATGGATGCGCACGGCATAGGGCACAATGATCTACATGTGGCTAACATCCTTATCAGGCGCACGTCCCATGACTTTGTGGTGTACGTGAGCGGCCCTGATGTGCTGGCGTCCACCCCCACCCATGGCCTGGAACCTGTGATCATAGACTTTGGGTTGTCGCGTATGCCCTCCCACGACCGGCGGTACCTGGGCGCAGACTACTTCACGGAGATCGGCATATCGTCCACTACCCACCGCCCTGACCGGCGCTACGACGTGGCCGTATTTCTCATGGGCCTGGATTACGTGTTGCGCCAGATGCAATCCCGCAGCGGAGTGGTCGACTATCAACCGTTAATAAACAGTATCCCCACCACCAAGGACAGCAGACCTCATCACAGGAATCTCAGGAGTCTGTGCCATTTGCTAACCGAGATATTGCCCACAAGCAATGTCTGTGACACCGACACCATGCTCGCCATGCTGTTCATCATTCGCTCGGTAGTGTCCATAGGCCCACAGCCATTGGCGGGCGACGTCCGTGCGGCCTGGCGTACCGTTATCGAGCACTTTGGCTATAGTCAGGAGAGACTGCGGGTGGCCTGTGCGAATCTTGTGGCGTGCCCGTGCGCTGAGAGCATCCTAGTTCTGGCCAGGATAACGGCGCATATTACACACCGTGTCAATTCACACAACAGCCGTGTACTGGTTAGACACGTCTACAAGAGCACTGCTTGGAAGCGGCCCGCTGATGCGCTACTGCTGGTGGCGGCCCAAATGGAGTGTCAGCCCCCGCAGTCCTCCGAAGGTACTGTTAGGTTCAAAGTGATAACTGAATATCTGAATAAGAGAAAAGGATCAGCAGACAAAAAACAAGTGAGGCAGAATATTGAGTCTTTTCTCGCGAGGAGTGCATTCAGACTTACAGCAATCCGACTACACTAAAAATCTGTTTTACACTCCTCGCTCTTTTTATTTGGAATGCCCTACCCACAGTGTGAGATGATTAGCCCTTAAGGGGGGGGGGGGGGGGGAAGAGATTGTGGCTTCGTCTCGTAAGAAACAAAAAGTAACGCACAAAGTGTTGCGTGCAGATGTGGCTATATCAGCAAAACAGTTTAAGCGATATTCTGAGAGATAAAAAGAGAAAGTGTCGTTCTTTAACAAAGATCAGAAGGTTCATGACGCATTGTTTGACGTGTTGTTTTCACGATCTGTTCTGGTGGACGCTGAGCTGTCAGCAGCATCTTGTTTGACACAACCGTCATCTCGCCCCTGACCCAGCCGTAATCCTTCTGTTCTGTTGTACAAGATAAGAATAAGCAAGGCAAAGCAGCAAGCATACTGAACAGTAATATTGTGAATAAGTACTCATTAGAGAACGCATGATAACATATATATACAATTTTTCTAACAATTCCCCCCTGTTTATCATAAGTTCTCGGGGACTAACTTATCACCCATATGGCCACTTCAAAAGATTTTCAGCCAAGGGATCACATTTCGCAAGAACTAACTTACACTTGGGAGGAAATTGAGTCTTAATCGTCAAAGCCAGAGTCACGAAACAAATCGGACAGGTTTACCACAATGGATTCGCTGACAGAGTCGTCACTAGAGAAAGAACTCCCGTCGATCGAAAGGTCATCCCTTTGGAGTAACGGAAAAGTCTCAGCTGGTGGAGAGATAGCAGTTGTAATTAGCTTAATAATTAAGGATCGGAGACAAGGAATGCAGCAACATCCACACAGGGTTAAAATGGCAGAGAAAACGGCAATGGAGACCAGGACCGAGGAAACCAGGGTGCGGTACTTTCCGAACACGTTCAACCAGTCGGTCCAAACCTCCGTGTTCACCCCACTGTGTTCCTTCATCCTCCCATTCAAGGTCCTCAGACCCTCAATGGCCCGGGACAGGCTTCCGTCGGCTGCAGTATTATTTGGAATAAATGTGCAACATTGCTCACCAAACATGGCGCAGACACCGCCCTCTTTTGAGAGTAGCATGTCAAGGGCCATTCGATTCTGGAAAGCCATGAGGGAAGTAGCGGCCAGTTGGGAGTGGACCGCCTTGAAACTCGCCTCGGTCTAGTTTCCAAGCCTCTGCAACTTGTAGTGGATGTAGTTAATCCTGTCAACATTTTTGTTAAGAGTACACCACCAACACAGGGCGGATTCAAAACCAGCTGCTATCTGATTCACCAGCTTATACTCATCCGGTACTCCTCTAGGAACACCAATGGCGTCTATGTAAGTTGGATTAACTGCGCCCTGCCATTCGGCGTTTCGCTTCGTTCTCGGCCAGTATTCGGGCACTACGGACTTAGCAAAAGATGTTAGATCATAAGACATTGGTATCAAATGAACAGGAAACAATAGGCCTAACAAAGCGCAAATTCCAGAGCTGTTTAAAGGCAACCTATCATAAAGTTTTTTACTATTACACCAAAACCAAATATCACTACGAGCAATGGGCAAAAAGGGGCAGTGACATTGGTCATGGACCCACACCATGGAGTAGGTAGGGCGCCGAGCTTCTCACCGGTACCAGGTAATCTAATGCATGTAAAATTACCCTTATCTACATCGGACGAAAAAAGGGGTTTATATTTTGTCATAGAGGCAACAGGGTAAACCTTATCCCATTTAAAACAATCATGAGTGGGTGAAATGGATGAGTTTAACATTAAAACAACAGCACACTTAGGAACTATATTTGCAAGTATTTTCAAAAGAGGTCTTGGACCCATACATGCAATGCAACTGGTGTTAGTCATTTTTGCGGCTTGCTCAGCCATAAGAAGCCAGTTGTTGGTTTGACCGCTTATTCCTGTGGAAGCTACAAAATAGCTGTCTATATCAGTGAGGAGCATACTTGTGATTTTTGCTCCTGCTGACAAGGTGTAATTATTTGTAACGGGACGGTCTGCGATCGACATTGTTTTATTAAGGCAAATAGCAATAGGAAAGTGAGGATCGATTCCAGAGGACCAGGCCCACAGTTGAAAACCCCAACAAAAAGTGTCAAACAAGGTGGCATTTGGAGGACGAATTTGACCATCAGGGAGTGTAAGAGTCAAAAGGAGGCTTGTGCCCTGATTCTTCAAAGTCACTCGTTTAGCAAAGAACACAGCCTCTTAACTGGAACCAGAGAGCGGGGTGACCATTTCGAAACCTTTCAAACTTTTCATTGGTAAAATAATAGAAGAAGATGTATTAGGAGCCACAGTAAACATTAATGAGTTATTGTAAGTCCAAGACAAAAGCCATGGTACGCAAGTTGGAACGCGGACGGTTTCTGGTGTACAAACAACATGATCAAAAGGGGATTTTGTGTTGCGCTCATGTCTAGCAATTTTTCCCCATGAGCCATATTGATTAGAATCAGCGTTGGTAGTTGCCCGAGAGAAGAATGTTCGAGGCTCATGGTACTCTATCCCTCCAAATAAAATAACCCCCGAAAAAAAATACAATGGTAACACAAACCAGCAAAAGCAACCAAAAACACATGGCAGACTTTGCGCAGGCCACAGCCGGATTAAAGTACTCACTAAATGACTCTCTAATGCTCATGTTTTTGGATCTCCTCAGAGTCAACACCCTGAGCTTCGGGTTGGTGTCTTGGAAATTGGCTTCTGCTAGCTTTCGTGTCAACCCTGGATCTTGGCACCAGGATCAGGCACTATTACCAGACTTTGCTCACCTTCCGTACTTAGGTTGGGTCTGCGGAGATCACCTTTTTACAATAAGATAAATGCAGAAAACAAATAAATGCAGAAAAAAACAATATTTTTTCCCTTCACATTTATGTAATTGGATATAAACAATATGTATTGTCTGAAGCGGATACAATGGAGTCGGGAACTTTCCTCTCTGAGGTCTTAAATTGCCTCGTGAAAAAGCTGCAAAACCATATGTCGTATAAATAGCTTCAACTTGTTTCACCATACCCCCCGTCGAGACATGGGTGACCCCATGACTCGAAATAGCAGCCCATTTGAACAAGTTACGAGGCAAGACAGGTTTGCCCAAAGGTCACACAAAAAGACCATCAGTGTTTTTAGTTGCACCCCGTTTTTTCCATCGAATCATGATCAGTGAGAGACGAGAGGACATGGAGCAGGCCTTCTGCAGCGGCCTTAGCGGATTTGTCAGCAAAAGCATTACCAAGAGAAACAGGATCAGATCTTGCAGTGTGAGCAGCACATTTGCAAACCGCCACCTTTAAAGGTAGCTGGACAGCGTCCAAAAGTTGAGTTAGTAATGTGGAATGGGTGACGGGCTTCCCGGTAGAAGTTATCATGACACGGTTGCTCCACTGCTGAGCAAAAACGTGCACTGTAGCAAAAGCATACTGACTATCAGTCCAGATAGTGACGGACTTGTTTGCAAACAATTTGCAGGCCCCAGTCAAAGCAATGAGCTCAGCGGCCTGTGCTGACATATAGGATGGCAGTTTAGCAGCCTCCAAGACTTCGTCGGCGGCATACCCAGTAAGGGTCACACCAGATTCATTTTCTTAGAAGACCCATCAACAAAACCCACATGACCATCTGGCAGAGGCGTATCTTCCAAATCAGGCCGAGCCTTTGCAATCTGTTGGGCAGCATCGACACAATCATGGAATCCGCCGTCGTCAGGAAGGGGAATGAGAGTGGCAGGATTGAGAACAGCTGAGACAGCAACGTAGCCATGCAAGAAAGATGACGTGCAGGCGACAGAAAAGTCACTCACTCACTCACTCACTCACTCACTCACTCACTCACTCACTCACTCACTCACTCACTCACTCACTCACTCACTCACTCACTCACTCAATCAATCTGACAATCTGACAATCTGACAATCAATCAATCAATCAATCAATCAATCAATCAATCAATCAATCAATCAATCAATCAATCAATCAATCAATCAATCACACAGGTGTTAACTAATTTGTAATTATATTGCAAGCAATTCCTAATCCTACTTTACCTTTGTATAAGGCACAGGTGTCAAATTGTGCTTCATATTCATGTCATTACTCGAATTGCAAATTATCTTCCCTCTTAATAATGTAAGTTTAAATATTAGACCAGTTTGTATTTGTCTGATTTGAAAGCGAGTTACTTGTCAGCTTGTTTTGCAACTCCCACAATATGAGGCGCTCACACATCTACTCGGGTATGACAGTCATACCGGCCCTCCAAAAGAAGCCATGACTACACCGCGGCCCTTGAACAAATGAGTTTGACACCCCTGGCACAAGGGATAGCCTTCTCATTGATCAATCGCGTATCTTAAATCATGCTTTTCCTCCTTTGAAGCGACTATGTACTTCAAACACAAACGGCACCATTTTATAGGGAAAAATTTGTCGAATTTATTCGTTGTCGACATAATACTGGTCGCAAATTTGCATGTAGAGCATTTTTGATTTGTTGATCATAGACATCAGTTGAACACTCTTTCTGGTCTGTGTCTAAAGTCTTCAACCAACTTATCTTGTTTTTGTTTAGTTCGGCCAATGTCTGTGTAATTTGCTCTACGTTGGAATTTTATTTTTATCCTGCCCAATAGTTGGTCAATTTGTATTTGTAATGGCACCCCGTTATATTCCAATGGACGGCCCTGGAGATCAAAAGGACTCCAGGTGCCTTTAACGCTTGCCCGATGTTTGGTTAAGGATGCCATGAAAACCTGTTGTACTTCATCACCTCTCAAATTATAGGAAGCAATGAGTTGTTTAATTTGGGGTACAAAGACGGAAAGGATGGTTCGCTTTGCCGTGCCACAACATCTGTCTTTGTAATTTGATCATTTTTCTCATCTTCATTCATCACATTCTTAGCTGCGATTCTTAAGCGAGCTCGCGCTGACACTGTGTCATCATCTTCCTGTCTGTGCAACAGCAAGTTCTTTTTTATCTTTTCTTCGTCTTCTTTATCTTTCACTTTTCCTCTCATCTGGGAAAATGAGAATGTAATTTTGCTTTTTAATTTTTAATTTTAAGTCTTGCAAAATTGCTATATCCTTACTGCACCGAGATAAACTGTTAAACATATCTTTAAACAAAAACAATCTATGCTCCTGCAGAGACTCTTCAAAATGGGACCCAAATGTCAGATTACAAATCAAACCTCCTCCTTCACTCTCACATTTTTTGATAGAACAGTCTACTTAGCTAGACACTGTCATATCGTACTAAATAATGGCCTGCAAATTAAATATAATGTTGTTGCTGTGGTCCCTCAAAACATGTGACTAGAATTTGGACAATTACTAACCCCCATCAATTGATAAATTATCTCCTCACTAAAGTCCTAGCCTGTTAACCTATCTGCATCAAGAAGACATTTGCAATGCAGGGGATTAGAGAATAATAATAACACCAGTGATTTCTAATCATTAACCTAATTTTATCCAGTTCTACAATGTATGTTTTCTCTTACTCTCACATTTTTATGAGGGTTGGGCACTCTCCTCGTCGGATGAGTTTCTGCCCACAACCGTCATATTATTCTATAATTTCTAATTTTTACATTTAACAATGCAAATCTGATAAACCATTGTCTAGCACACCGTTTTCGTGCACCAATTTAGCGCAATTCCAACCTTTATAACGAACTGATACACAAAGACAAACATACACAGAAACAAACACACGGGCCCACAACATAGACATGACAATCTTCCCAGCTGATAACAAGGGTGGGGGGAGCAACTGAAGTGCGGAGAGCCTCGCCACCGCCACGTCGCATAATGCAACCCACCTCTGTCCAAAATATGCATTTGTCAAGATATTTTATATTTTCGGTGTCGACCTCTTCCATCAATTTCCAATCTTTGCATTTTAATTCATGTCGGGGTAGCAGCTTTTGTTTGCTATTTGATTTTCCCATGGTTTATTTTCAAAATTTCGGAGTTGGCAATTCGAATGGCACCTACAGTGTCCTAAAGCCAACTTTATTCACAGGACAGTGGTTAAATGTTCGATGTGTGGCGAGTCTCTTTTCACCTTCCCGGAGGAAGCAGAGAGTCCTTGCTTTCATCCACACAAAGCCACTGTTTACAATCCTGTGTTGTTTACATAGAGGAGAGCTCAAATGAGGTCACTCTCAGTCAAACCATACACACACACACAATGCGCACTTTTATCGTCTCACAGGCAAGCAGGGGAGTCCACCCTCCCGTGGATTTTAACAAACTCTTTAACCTTCCTATTGTGTAAGAAAACTTATTTTGCCTTTTTCTTGAAGTAGATATAAAACCTATCTTTTCATGGATAAATGAGCCAAACCAGCTAAACAAGAGTTAAGAAAAACACCACAGATGGCAGCAGAAAGCTAACACATTAGGAAGGTTAAGTTAGGAGGCCCCACGACACCTCAGTGGAATTTAACTGCTCCAAATTACCTGTACTTTTTAGAAAACAGAGGAGTCCGCCCTCCCGTGGAATTTAACTGACTTTTACGTCAGGGGACTCCACCATCCCCTGCAGAATTTAACTGTTTCTAATTGCACTTGATAGGGTCTAGAATTGTCAAGGTTTTAAGTGACCTCTTGTCACTGTACTTTCATTACTTTCAACAGAATCAAGATTCGTACTCACAGTCTGCTGGGCCTTCTCCTCGGATGATCTCGTCAACCACTCCGGCGTCCAGCTGACTGATCGAGTCAGCCCTGTGAAAAGGGTTTCCTCTATATGCCTTGGCCAAGGACTTGTCCTGGGTCGAAAAGTCAGCTGGAATCCCGAAATAGGTCTATTGAGACCCCGGAACGAGCCCCCAAAAATCTGTTAGGTTCAAAGTGCTAACTGAATATCTGAATAAGAGAAAAGGATCAGCAGACAAAAAACAAGTGAGGCAGAATATTGAGTCTTTTCTCGCGAGGAGTGCATTCAGACTTACAGCAATCCGACTACACTAAAAATCTGTTTTACACTCCTCGCTCTTTTTATTTGGAATGCCCTACCCACAGTGTGAGATGATTAGCCCTTAAGGGGGGGGGGGGGGGGGGGAAGAGATTGTGGCTTCGTCTCGTAAGAAACAAAAAGTAACGCACAAAGTGTTGCGTGCAGATGTGGCTATATCAGCAAAACAGTTTAAGCGATATTCTGAGAGATAAAAAGAGAAAGTGTCGTTCTTTAACAAAGATCAGAAGGTTCATGACGCATTGTTTGACGTGTTGTTTTCACGATCTGTTCTGGTGGACGCTGAGCTGTCAGCAGCATCTTGTTTGACACAACCGTCATCTCGCCCCTGACCCAGCCGTAATCCTTCTGTTCTGTTGTACAAGATAAGAATAAGCAAGGCAAAGCAGCAAGCATACTGAACAGTAATATTGTGAATAAGTACTCATTAGAGAACGCATGATAACATATATATACAATTTTTCTAACAGGTACTGTGCGTGTGGTGGACGTAGGCACAGGAGAACAGCGCGTTGAGCCATTGGTAGACTGGGCCACGGTCCTGGCTGTGCGTGGGGTTACCGGAGGCTCCATCAGCGCCATATTGGACAACATCGAGAGGACCAACGGCACCATGGACAGGATGGTGGATGACATGCTGATGCGCTGTGCCTACATACACAGGAGCAGGAGACACCGCTAAATGGTGTGCCCCTTGGCCTTCAGGGCCGTGGTGATGACACTCGGTATAGACCTGGCCACGGAAGTGCTGTCTGGCATCCTGTGGTCGGTGTCACGCCGTAGTGCCATCTGAGACTTGGCCTCGCGCACTGCGAGACAATTTAGGTATGCACAGGCGATGTTCTCGGAGCCCGTGAGCACGTAGGCATTCTCGATGGTAGCGGCTGTAAACACCCGGCCGTAGCGCTCGGTCAACCTGTCAAACACGGCCTTCGGAGGGTGGGGATCGGTGCGCTTAAAGTATGCCTCCATTTTACATTAAAATGTACAGTATATTGGAAATTGGGACTGTGTTGGTAGTGGGCCGCGAAAACAACCTGGTGGCATTTATGCACGACCGCGATAATTCGGTGTTCCTAACGGTTAAAGTGACGCATGGTTGTGTAAAGGTTGTGGACGTGGGGAGCTCCGAGTTCAGCACTTATATGGCGGCCTGCCTCTATACAGCAGGACATATATATGGCTCCAGGCTCACGATCCCCAGAGACCTGGCTAGACCATACATGGCTCAAATGGGCTTTGTCAACTGTGGCAACGTCGGCCAAGTGGGCCTGTGCCCTGCGTATCTCAACTATAACCACCACAAGCTCGTCATACACATGGCCTATAACAGCCTCGAGACACAACACTCAATGGTGCTGCTTGTAGTGGGCATGTCCTACTTCCAAGTACAACACTTTAAGGAGATGGTGGACATGAAGATAGCGGGTGTGGGCGCCCTGCACACTGTGGGGTACATCGATAAGATCATACAGCTCGTGTCGATCATGTCCATGCCCGAGTACGGTTCCATGCCACCCTCTGAAAACACTTTGTTTGAGTACATCGTATTACCGGGGAATAGCATGCAACACGTCAAAGATAGGTTGGTCAACTGGAACCTGTCATTCCTTGTCGTGGCACACCAGAAGGGACTTGACATGTACAGAACGTCTAATGAGGGACAACCAGAGGTCATGCATGCATCATGGGATGAGATCACCGGCCACGTGACAGTCAGAACATACATGCAATACGCACCCAGGCTCATGGGGTCCACGTGCGGGGACCTGGCCACATATGTTTCTCAACGGACCAAGACCGCGGCGCAGTTTAACCACGTGCCCGTACCGGTGATGGGGGATGATATCGAGTGGGATGATGATTAAAGAAAATGTTCACACTGGAGCAGCGGAAGAAGCTGCAGGAGGTGGAGGAACAGGTGAAGTACTACACCAACGCTAAGACCCTGGATGGACTGCCCATGGCCACGAGTCAGCAGTCTGTGTACATCGACAAGATTGTAGGTATGCTGGGTCTGAATAGAGACCCGAGCAAGGGCACACGCCTGGTGGACGTGGCCATTGCCATGCTTTCGGGACCTGAGGCCCAGCCACCCCCTCCTCACGGCTGGGCTAGAGTGTCGAAGCTGTCGGAGGACCAGGCCCTCAAAATGCACGAAACTACCCTCGAGGAATATATGGCCCCGAGGCTAGACTATGCCCGGGAACAGCTGTGTGACCTGGTGTTTGACAACAGTACGGCTGGGTCGGTGTCCGCACGCATCAAGAGATTTGTACGCACGTGTGACGCCACGGCCAAGTATGCTGACGATGACGACAAGGCCAAGATAGACCGGGTCTTGGATGAGCACATGCTTAGAGTTAATTACGAACTGTACGCTGAGGACTTCAACAGGTGCCGGTACGTCCGCAGGCTCAAGAGAGATGGTCGTATACGCCTCGCGGCCATCCCAGGCGTGGAGCCCATAATTAGGGTGCACGGTCGCTACTTTCTCCTCCGGAGCAGGGACACACACTACAGGTACTGGAAGGAATGCAGGTGCCTGAGGAGGCTGGGCGAGGTGACGGGCACCAAGAGTTCAGCGTGGCGCAGCGCCGTGCTGGCCGCAGGTGAAGCCCTGCTCTTGGACAGGGATCTGTTCACAGTCTGATGTGAAGCTGGTTTGTCATTTCACATCATGCATGCAGGGTAAATGTCATCAACACTTGTGTTGTTGCTGATGACATTGTTATGTTCATGTGCCCGTAAACATGGATTCTACGTCGATACCGGCACTGCTGCCGATGGTCTTGAAGCGGGCCAGCACTTGAGCCAACTCTTCGGGTGACATCTTCTCGAGGTGGCTGATCAGTTCTGTTGCAAAGGTCTGCACGTAGTCGTGGTGCTTAGACATGTTGTCTATCACTACTTTTATGATGCCCTCACCGCCGCCCGAAGCCTCCAGGTCCTTGCGGATGTCCCTGAAGAAATCAGAATCCATAACGTTAGTTACAAAGTCGTTGAGTTGCGGCAGGTCGAGGTAGTCGGAGGGGTTTTCGACCACGGCAGAGTCGTACTCCCGCAGCATGGCTTTGAGATCAGGGCAGTGGCGCAACACACTGAGCATGTTCACTACCACGCCCTCGCTGGTCTCAAAGTAGTCATTAGCCTCGAAGGGCATGTCCGCAAGGATGTGCGCGCCCCTCATGGCCCAATAGTTGCGGAAGGACAGACCGCTATCGTGGCCGTCTCTCAGCTGCATCGCGTTGCCACGGATTATGGGGTAAGCCCGCCCGCACACGTCAGCGACATTCTGCCAGAGATTGGCCTCAGCCATATATTTTATATAAGGACTCTAAAACTCAAATCCACCCCGGTGGTAAGGGTACGCGGGCGCAGGGCTGTGGCCATGACGCCCGCTGGATGCATAATACCAGATAAACACCCCTACAGCGGCCACCAGCGCGGCAATGGCCCACATCTGCATGGTGGATATGTTGCCGTACCAGTTGGTCGGAGTGTCGGGCTTGGGGCCATCACCGGTGCTAACGGCCATGTTATGGTGGCTGCAGTCCTGACAGTGGTCTTGGCCGTCGTGGTAGTCTGCCACGTTAGCGGCACCCTTGAGCTTGTGTAGAGTGTAGTACGAATGGGGTTTACTGATAGGCATTTTTTAAGGTATGTTTTAGGAAAAAATGACATTTGTGTTTATCTACACCATCGTAGCTGCCGCACTCATAGCCAGCGGGTCGCCCGTGTTTGTCAGGTTTCTAGTGGCTGTCAGTGTGGTCGCCATGCTGCTCTCCGTCAACCGAGAAAGGCACGAGTGTGCCACACGGCTCGGGAAGAGCCCCTTTCAACGGCACCATGAGGTAACCCTATACCGCGACCACCTCAAACTGCTGAGGGATGTGCGCCTCAAGAATGTTGTTATTTAACGGCGTCCGGTGGAAGAGCGCCGTCTGGGGGATGATCGGCGTCTACTGGGGGAGCGGCGTCTAGCAGGAGAGCGTCGTGTGGCGGGGGACTTTCTCCTGCGGGGGGACATGCGTCTCTTGGGGCTGGCTATCCGGCGCAGGGACCGTGGGCTGGCAGTGCACCTGAAGACATTTGGCTGAGGCATTTTATATATAAAAAAATTGTATTTGTGAAACAGCACAAAGTGCATCAGATACTTAAGCATGCACAATGGACACAGTATACATTTACCAGTGGCTGTATTCAAATTATGAGATTAGAGGGTACGGCCTAACGCGTACATCTAAGGTAGCGTGCGTTAGGATACCCAATTTCAGGCAGGTGGTGTACGTAGAGTGTCTGGGCGAGCCTGTCGAAGTCAAAAAGCTGTTTATCGACCACGGGTTCAAAGTGTACGAAACACCGCTGGCCTGCAACCTGCATGGCGGTAAGGGTAAAGGCACTTTCTTTGGGGCGCGGGTGTCTGGATACATGGCACTGCGTGCCATACAAGAGCACGTAGAGGCACACACATTTAAGTTGCACGAAACAAAGGTGAGTAAGACCCTAGAGTTAACTGCACGCGCAGGCCTACCCTCAGTGGGGTGGGTGGCCGTACAGCAGCGGTGCGCCGTAGCCAGAACAAAGACCATGGTCGACCACGAGTATCTTGTGGCAAACTGGCAGTCGGACATTGAGGCCGCCCCCCCCACATAGAGGGCGTGCCGCCGCCCACCATTTGCTACTTTGACATAGAGGTCAAGTCAGAGTTTGCCAATGTGTTCCCCAGTGACAAGGACGACGAGGTGGTCTTGCAGATAGGTATGGTGCTATGCAAGGGTAGTCAGGTACTCAAGACCGACCTGCTCTCGCTCAGGGGTAACAACTATGACAGCACAGTGTACCAGTATGACACAGAGGCCGACCTCCTGCAGGCGTTTGTTGCGTACCTCAAGGATCACCAGGTGGTTGCAGTGTGCGGCTACAACATAATGGGCTTCGATATACCCTACATGATCAAGAGGTACAGCTGGCTGTCGGCCCTGGGCACATTTAGGCGTGTGGGCTGGGATCCCACCAGACTGGCCCTGGAAAAGACCGTGGGTATGGGGCATGCGAGGATAGCCTACATACAGTGGGAAGGCGTGCTCACCATAGACCTGTTGCCCATAGTGACCATGGATCATAAGCTCGACTCGTATAGTCTCAACTTTGTGGCCAACCACTTTCTTAAGACGGGCAAGGACCCTGTCAAGCCCAAAGACATCTTCAACGCGTACGTCACGGGCAACATGGCCACGGTTGGTAGGTACTGTGTCAAAGACACGTTGCTGTGCCACCAGCTCGCCTGCTACTTCAATACGTGGCTGGCCCTATGTGAGATGGCCTCGGTGTGCAACACGTCCATCATGCAATTATTCACCCAGGGTCAACAGGTGCGCGTGTACTCTCAGATATACAAGCACTGTACGCCGCGCTCGGTGACAGACAAGGTATACGTCATACCCGACGGCAACGAAGCCGAAGCGGTCGGCTCGTACACGGGGGCCTACGTCTACGAGCCCGTGCCGGGTGTGTACAAGAACGTCATACCCCTAGACTTCTCTAGCCTGTATCCAAACATCATCATCAGCAAAAACATATGCTACACCACCATAGTAGAGCACGGCGGCGAGGAGTATGCCTGGGAGGAGCACGAGGGCTGCGAGCATGCCCCGCGGTACGCCGAGAAGGAGGCTTTGGGTCGGGAGATAGGGGCGCAGCAGTGCTCGCTCGCAGCGTTGCCGGCCAAAGCTAAGCAAGAGCGCGCCCGTCTCAGGGATCGCATACAACAGCTCAAAGTACGGTACGCAGCCATGGTGCCCGGCAGCACAAAGTGCAACACGTTCAGCTACAGGTTCACTCGAGAGTTTGAGGGCGTGCTGCCCAAGGTGCTCAGGGGACTGTTGGACAGCAGAGCGACCATACGCCGTCGCATGAAGGACATCAAGGACAGGGACCTGTACATGGTGTTGGAGAAGAGACAGCTGGCGTACAAGATCAGCGCAAACTCCGTGTACGGCACCATGGGCACACAGAGGGGATATCTACCGTTCATGGCCGGGGCTATGACCGTCACGTATTGTGGGCGCAAGCTCATCGAGAGAGCCGCCGAGCTTCTCAGGACCGTGGTGGGGGCCACCATGGTTTACGGCGACACGGACTCGTGCTACGTACAGCCTCCCTCGAGGAGCTGTGGGACCTGGCCATCGACGCCAGCGACACGGTGTCGTCGTTCTTCGATAAGCCCGTGCGTCTCGAGTTCGAGCAGTGCATCTATACAAAGTTCATCATCTTCACAAAGAAGAGGTACGTGTATGTAGCCGCGGCCAGGGACGGCACGACCCGCACAGGCAGCAAGGGCGTCATGCTGTCCAGGCGGGACAGTGCCATGTGCGCCCGTAACATATATGCAGCCGTCATGACCGCCATCCTCCAAGAAGACCCCCGGGCCCACGTCACGGCCAGCGACATGATGACGGCCATCATGGTGCCCGGGGCGCTGCCCGACAATGACTTTGTGCTCACCAAGAGCGTACAGGACATAGGCGGTGAGTGCAATGACCAGGGCTCGTACCGCATACGCAACCCCAAGAAGGCGCAGGAGGTGGCGCAGCAGAGGTGCCGTTATGGCACAGGGGATGCATACCGTGCCGCCCTCAGAGAGGAGCTTGTCAAACAGATGCCTGCCCAGGCCCAACTCGCTGAGCGCATGAGGCTTCAGGGGCGCGCGGTCGTGTGCGGGGCGCGCGTCGAGTACGTCGTGCTCAGGCACCAGCATGGGGTGCCTGAAGCGCCCCTCGGCGGCAGGATCCTAGACTATGACCACTGGAGCGACACCAAGGATGTGTACCCGTTGGACCGCCTGTACTACATGAAGAGCGTCATAAATGCATGTGATCAGCTCTTTGTCACGGCCGGCTATGGCGCCGTGTGTAGCAAAGTGTACGCTGCGCATCTGCAGGCTGCGTATGTGCGTAAAGAGCTGCTCAGGCAACAGAGCGTTATATAATAAAATGGCAGACACCGAGCAGCCACTGCACAAAGAGGCCACACTGTCATGCAACTCAGTAAAAGAGCAACTACTCAGCGCCATGGGCACTGAGTATAGACTGTCCAACAGTGTGCTGCAAGAGGTCATCGCCCACATAAAGAACCAGTACATTGTGGACCTGTGCGCCCGTATCACCATGGGCCTCGACTATAACAACAGTAAAACTGTTACCGAGAAGCTGCTCAAAGTGATCGGCATCTCAGGGTGGCCAGAGGTCCAGCTACCCATGTACTACGTTAAGTCGGGCACTATCATCAGGCTCATGAAGGACAAGATGCCTGGAGTGCGCATCCAGCAGCAGCACATTTGTGTGTACCTGCATATTGTGGGAGTGCTGCTGAGTCAGCATACCAAAGGCTTGCGGCACTATTCTCATCAAGCCCGAGCACATGGCATACGTGCTCAAGAACAACAGGATCGACCCGAGCGCTCTGGTGTAGGCCAACTATGGAAAGTACTGCGCGTACACCTCCTGGTACACCTGCAGGTCGGCCGCACTGTATGGGCAGAATGTGATCCAATGGAACGCGTGTGGGTGTTGCCTTACAAAGGCCCGCACACTGTTCATGGCCACTCGCACAGCGTCCCATATGGGATAGTTGTACACACCTGTAGAGATGGACGGGAACGCTATTGTGCGTAAGTGGTTGTTCATGGCCTCGTACAAAGACTGCACGTAGCAGCCCATCAGTTGCCGGGTTTGCTGCGTGGTTGGGACACTGCCGCGTTTCAGCACAGGGCCTACGGTGTGGATGACAAAATCGGCCGGAATAGCCTCTGGTTATTTTTGCCTCCCCAACTCGAATATCATCCAGCTGCTGGCATTCTCTTAGCAGCCCAGAGCCTGCTGCACTATCTATGCACACAATGGCCGCTATGCGCAATGTGGATATGTCACACTGCCTAACTGTAACCCGTGTCGGTTCAATGGGCCAACTGGGTGCTCTCGTAACGTGTGGGCGTCTCGATCATGGTGGTATCTAGTTCAGTCGGGCCACTGTAATAGGGCTCTGGGCAATTGCAGAACATGTGCACGGAAAAGGGCATCCCTTACCTGAATGAGCGAGGCATGCCCCTGACTAAGCACGCGTTGTGTGAGATGTTGTTTCACCCGGCCGAACGCACGCTCCAAGAGACAGTTCAGCCTAATGAAAATGACTGCACCATGAGTCACCCACTCCACGATGAGGCTGTGGATCGCGTCCTGGTAAAATACAACACTACTCAACTCCAGTTTATGTGCAGCGATCCGGATATTGTGATCATGGACAGGGGCAGAGCCGTTGACAAAGCGGCCATAGTGGCCAGACTCTCGGGCTCACCGCAGACCAGTACCGTTACATCAGCCTCGCATCGGCCCGCGGTGGACAGCAGCAGCAGCAGCAGCAGCAGCAGCAGCAGCAGCAGCAGCAGCAGCAGCAGCAGCAGCAGCAGCAGCAGCAGCAGCAGCAGCAGCAGCAGCAGCAGCAGCAGCAGCAGCAGTGGCAGCAGCAGCGTCCAACGTATTCCAAGTATGCGTGAGTGCATGAGAACGATGTCTATGAGACAAGTGGTCGCCATGTGCAAAGAACATAACATCGATGTGAGAAATGAAGATACCGGGCGCCCGTACACCCACGCAGAGCTGTGCAAGAAGCTAACGGGCAGTTCTCCCACCATCACGGTACCCGAAACGGGACTGGTGGTGGACCCGGCGCCCGCAAACAGTCTAGTGTACATTAAGATGCCCCACACTATGCTGCATAACACAGTTCGCGCAGCCCACGGTGTCACGTACAGCTTTGTGGCCGTGCAAGACTCTGTTCTGGGCACTTACAAGCCTGTGGATCCGGAGCACTATGTCGTCTGTCACACCCCTCCGAAGGACATAGCAGTGCAGCTGTCGCCCATCGACGGTTGGGGCCCGGACATCAAGTGGACCGTAAGGCGTCCCTCACAACCCTAACCTTAACCCGAGGTCCCAGAACACCTTACATTGCTCCTTGCGCCTTTCCCCCGGACATCGTCATCAGTGATCTGATGAAGAAGCTGGACATCCTGGGCGATAACGCCGTAAGTGTATGTCGAACTCCTTATGTTCGCACTCCACGAGACTCGGCGGCTCAAATGTGACTTTTGGAAGGCTTTGCACTGAAAGAAGCTTGTTGATGTTAGAGATTTGCTCACTCCAACTTATTTTGCAAGAACCACACGGGAGACAAGCAAGTTCTTTTAGACACCTGCAGGTGGAGAGATCACTCGCTACAGGAACGAAATCTAAAAGTCTCCTTCCTGCAAGGGCATATTTATTAGGAGGAACAGAGTGGGGGTGAGAGTGGACAGGTTTGGTGTACCCCCGGCCTCTGATAAGATCAGAGCAGGGGGTGTTTTACACTGTTGTGGGAAACAGAACAACTTTGATTGCTTCTCCTGCAGCTGGTCAATCAAGCAGAGGAAGCAACCACTTCATCTTACTCTGCATTGTGAGGGCAAGAGAAGATTGATTTAATCATTATAGTTTACATTCCAACATAATCCTACGATAAAGATAACATGGAAAACCCTAACATCTCCCTCCTGTTTTATCATATGATTATGTCACCCCAAACAACAAAGACAAGTAAGAAAAAACATATATATATATATATGTATAATGAAGAAAGAAGAATAGTAAAAATAAAAACAACAAACAATGATAGCAACACTTTCCAGTGAAGATAAGGCATTAACTCAATACCCCAGATCAAACTTATTGTGTAAGCGAAAAACCTGCTGGCCAGATGTTATTAGCAGGAAAATTCTTTCACGGCCCCTGTGCCACAGGCGACCAGAATGCTATCAATAAAAAATAAAAATAAAAACACAGAAACAGTACATCATTGTATCCATCACTTGCGAAGCATTTTTGATGGTTAAATCATCAAGTTTCTGTAAAACATGCCCAACAGAGCAGCATCTACGCAATCCACGTGTCATTATCGTCATCACATCCGTCATCTCTAAGAAGTTGTATATGAACTTGGGCTACAGTAGAGGACACAAACTTCGACACAGCAGACTTCAAACATGGGATAACGCAGGTCGTAAACGAGTACAACACCACCAGCACAACAAGCACAGGAGACAGCAATTTCAACAGCAGTTGCCACCAGTTGCCAGAGAATAGCCATGAAAAGAAATCAAACTGATGTGGGACCTTGTCTTTAGACATGGCCTGCTGTAAGTTCTTCAGCGAATTCATGGCGTCGTTTATGTGGGTGTCATTTTCTCCTGGTATGTATGTGCAACAGGAAGTCCCAATGATGTGGCACACACCACCTTGTGCTGCCGTCAACAAGTCCAGAACCATCCTGTTTTGCAAGACCATCAGTCTAATAGCCTGAATCTCTCTATTTTGTCCATCGTTGACTTGCAGCGAGAGATTCACAAAGGATTGAAAACGATAGTTCAGTGTCTCGATGAAGAGCGATAGTTTCCCAACCCCAATCTGAGGGAAGAGCGCAAGGACAACTTTGTCTCCGGCAGACCACACTTTATGGTCCTCTGGAACGTTCGCACCCCAGACAGGGTCATGAGGGTCAAAGATTGCAACTGCTCTGCGTCGACGTCCAGATGAGTTGTGTGCTCCTGTCAGCAGATGATGTCGTATCCTGTAGGTGTGGTCTGTCACCCACACTGGTGCACACACTCCTGTCCAGTTGGCGGGCAGCATCGGATAAACCTTGTGACCACAAAGCCACCAGCCATTCTGTATGAAGTATGTTCCGTTCGATGGTGTAGCCATGTTGGTTGGAGAGCCCTCACCACCTGAAATGGCTCTCTTATCTTGACACTCATCGGTGATGTCCAAAGCTCCCATCCAGTTTCCTCCTGGAGAGCAGTCGTCGTTAATGCAGACGTCGGTCTTGTTACCTTGGATGTAACATGTGTAATTCACTCCAGCTGGTCTCTCTGCGTAGGCCACTTGTGGTATTGTCCGTCCTTTAACAGCCACATTGAGATTTGTCCAGAACAGCTGATCACAGGCACCGTCAGCAAGTCCAGGGCGGTAAGGGTCGGCATCTTTGACTGTGACGGCACAGTGCTGATATCCAACTCCTCCCATGGATGCCATACATTTTGCTTCAGTGACATTCATTGCTCTGGCCTCCAAGCGAACTTGCGTGGAGGAAGGGGGGAGTTTCGAACACACATAGCACGCCTCCCGTGTGTGAGCTCTCACAGTGAACCTGACATACCGGTACCAAGTGTTGGTTTCGTATGGGTTTCTGGGGTCCCATGACCAGTCTTCAAAGTTCTCATCATGCGACCATCGTTTACCACGGGCAACATTGTCATTTGGTCTGTTCAGATGAGTCAATAGACCATAGCACGCTCCAACCACAACGCAGCAGAGGATCCATTTGGCATATGGAGCCCCGTTGCTACTAGGATGGCAGAGACACCGGGACATCCCCTCGCCTAGCGGAGTGGGGATCGATGAATTCTTCACCAACATTGAGACGCCTCACCCTAAACGATGGGGCCCCTTTGTAGTCAGCCTTCCCCACCACTCCGAATTAGGGATCCAGCACTCTCTGCAACTTGCAGTGGCTGTGGTGAATCCAGCTGGGCCGTTGAGAAATTTTTACCGCCGTGGGAGTAGCAAGCAAAACTTGGAACGGTCCCTCCCACCGCGGGCTGGCCCAGTTCTTTCTTTTGATGACCTTGATGTAGACCCAGTCTCCTGGATTGATGGGGTTGTCGACCTGTGAGGAGGAAAGATCAGGCGGCAGTAAATTTGTCTTTGACACAGTTTGAGCGTCCTGATCATATAATCTGCCAAGGACTGCACTTCATCTGTTGTTTGCAACTCTCGTAGTTCTTATCGTTCTTATGTTCCTGTTAGCCTGCAATTGTCCAAATCAAAAATGTTTTCTTTTGACTGTCTTTCTTTTGAACCTCTAAATCTCTCGTGTTGCTAACCTATCTACACCAGAATAAAAAAAAAATACCACAGTATAACACCAAATGTATTCGAAAATTGGTATGGCAGCGGACCAAGAGGTATGTACGGCTTCGTGCACCAACTGCACCCTTCTCTTAGAGAGGTTGTCTCTGCTAGAGGGACGTGTCCGCCAGTTGGAGCAGAATAGTGCGATAACAGTAGTTGCGGCGGACACAGACGCGGGCTGTAGTCAGCCCGCTAGCCCGGTTAGCATTAGCCCCAAGCGGCTTGCTAATCGCGATGAGCCAGGTAAGACGCATAGCCGTCCAAAGACATCTCGGTCTGCTGGCCCTCGCACTTTGGTCATAGGCGACTCCATTACCCGCAACATTACGCTTACAAATCCAGCCACGGTAATGTGTATTCCTGGGGGCAGAGCACCCGACATAGAAGCTAATCTTAGGGAGCTGACTCGCAATAGGCCTAGTCAACAGCGTAGTTCCAACAACACTAGCTACTCGGACATAGTGATACACGTCGGCTCCAATGATGTTAGGATGAGACAGTCAGAGATCACAAAGAAAAACATAGCGAGGACTTGTGATCTTGCCAGAAAGATGAGTCGGCATCGAGTATTTGTCTCTGGCCCCCTGCCTGGGAGAGGCACTGATGAGAGGTTTAGTAGATTAGTCTCCCTTAATCGATGGATGGCTGGGTTCTGTAAAAAGCAGGGACTGTATTTTATAGATAACTGGTCCTCCTTCTGGGGCCGCCCCGACCTGCTGAGGAAGGACGGCCTTCACCCTACCCGTGAAGGCGCCTTCACTCTTTCTAGGAATATAGATTACTGTTTGAGCCACTCATGACAGGTCACTTTAGAGCAGGCCAGGGCACAGGTGATTAGACCACCTGTGAGGATGGGTTTGGAGTCCGTTAAGTTAAAGTTAACTAGCGCTAGGCTAGACTTTCAGCATACACATAGCTCCTCGTGTAGACTAGAGCGCGACAGTTTAAATAGTGCTGCAGTACACATAAACACACTTTCTACTGGGGTAGTAGACAAATCCAATCACTCCGTCCCGACCGGTCTTGCTGTTGAAACGGTGCCTGTTTTAGATAACTTCACATGTGTAACAAATACTCATCATCAAATTCCCACGGTCGTTTCATCCCACCGCCCTAATAAACTTTTGAGAGGTGATATTAGGCCTAGAGAACACAATTTTACTCGCATCCCGTTTAAAAATCCTTCGATAGATACGCACCCTGATCAACCAATTACACTTAAATTCGGTTTTATGAATATTAGATCACTTCATACGAAAGCAGTTCTCGTTAATGACCTTATCACGGAACATAATCTAAATGTTTTTGGTCTTTCCGAGACCTGGTTAAAACCTAATGAACTGCTGCCACTTAACGAGGCCTCGCCTCCAAATTTTGTGAGCTCGCATGTGGCTCGTCCTCGAAAAAAGGGTGGGGGTGTCGCCCTCATCTCAAATTCTGATCTTAGATTTAGGCCTCGCTCAATTCACGTATTTAAAACATTTGAAGCTCTCATTGTGCGATCCACTGCGTTACCGTCATTCTATCTTGTTGTTATTTACCGCCCACCCGGGGCTTACTCTGGCTTCCTGGATGAATTTTCAGAAGTTGTGGCTGATCTAGTGACAAATGCAGATAATATAGTTATCATGGGTGATTTCAACATCCACATGAATTCACCGTCGGAGCCACTGACTTCGGCATTTCAAACTTTAATCGATACGTTTGGTTTTACGCAAGCTGTACAGGCAGCAACGCATAAGAATGGAAATACCTTAGATCTGGTATTATCCCGAGGACTAGCAACCTCAAATATAACAGTACTGCCATACACTACTGTTCTGTCTGATCATTTTTTAATAAAATTTGAAATTTTAGTTCCTTGTCAAAGACAAGAGAGCAATCAGAATTATAGCAGCCGTAATTTTAACTCCATGACTGCAACTGCGCTATCTGAGTTACTGTCGCCGGCAACCGCCATGTTTCCCGCGTACAGTGGCTCTATCGATAATCTTACAAATGAATTCAATGCGACATTATTAAAAGCCATCGACTCTGTGGCACCGCTACGTCTGAAAACTCGCCGTAGATGGCCAACTCCGTGGTTCACAGATGAAACACGTACGTTTAAACAATTATGTAGAAAGCATGAGCGCAGATGGCGTTTAACCAAACTTGAGGTTTTCCATCAGGCATGGAAGGACAGCCTCCTGAAATATAAAGATGCGCTTATTTTAGCAAAAACTCGTTATTTTTCGCAAGTCATTAATCTTAATAAAAATAATCCTAAATACTTATTTGATACAGTGGCAAAGCTAACTCTGCGCCAGCCGACCCCCGATAGCGCCTTCCACTCAGCTGACGAGTTTATGAAATTTTTTGCTCAAAAGATTGAGTCCATTAGGGACGAGATCAAGAATACCATGCCAATCGCTCCGCCGGTTACTAGTGCTGGGGATCATGCAATAACCCTCTCAAATTTTAAAAGCGTGTCCCTTGAAATGCTTACAAAATTGGTTAGTACGGCTAAACAAACAACATGTTTACTCGACCCGCTTCCAGCCAAACTACTTAAAGAATTATTTCCAATTTTAGGACCGTCCATCTTAAATATAATCAATCTGTCTGTTTCCTCTGGGATAGTGCCAATGGCCTTTAAAACCGCTATTATTAAACCACTACTTAAGCGAGCAAATCTTGACCCGGACTGTCTCAGTAATTATAGGCCAGTTTCAAACTTCCCATTCATAGCAAAACTTCTCGAAAAAGTAGTAGCACAGCAGCTTATTGATTACATGGTCGATAATAATCGATATGACTCTTTTCAGTCTGGTTTTAGAGCCAATCATTCTACAGAGACAGCACTTGCTAAAGTGACTAATGATCTCCTCATAGCTATGGATTCAAATACGTCGTCTGTATTGTTACTACTTGATCTTAGTGCTGCCTTTGACACTGTAGACTTCGATATTTTATTAGGGCGTCTTAAAAGTTGTGTTGGTATCTCAGGGTCAGCACTAAGCTGGTTCAATTCCTATCTATCAGGCAGGACGCACCGAGTGGTCCATGGTAATACGTCCTCTGAGCTTTATAATGTTACTTGTGGTGTCCCACAGGGATCGGTACTCGGACCGATTTTATTTAATATTTATATGATTCCGCTTGGGGGCATAATACGTAAATATAATATTAATTTTCAATGCTACGCGGATGACACCCAATTATATATGCCGTTATCGATGACAGATCCACAGGACTGCTGTAATCTCGAGGCGTGCCTTGCGGAGATTAAACAATGGATGTCTCTCAACTTCCTTCGTCTTAACCCGGATAAAACTGAGATGTTGATAATTGGTCCTACTCGTTATCAACATTTATTTAAGGAAACCACTATAACTATAGATAACCGTACTATCACTCAGAGTGATACGGTAACTAATCTCGGGGTAATATTTGACCAAACGCTCTCCTTTCAAAAACACATTAAGAATATAACCAGGATTGCGTTTTTTCACCTTCGTAATATTGCTAAGATTCGTCCTATCCTCTCGACTGGGGATGCGGAAACTATTATACATGCGTTCGTCACGTCGCGCCTGGACTACTGTAATGTATTATTCTCTGGTCTTCCTAAATCCAGTATTAAAAGTCTACAGTTAGTGCAAAATGCCGCTGCGAGGCTGCTCTCACGGTCAAGAAAATTTGATCACATTACCCCAATATTAGCCGAATTACATTGGCTCCCGGTCCATTTAAGATGTGACTTCAAGGTTCTTCTACTAACCTATAAAGCACGGCATGGCTTAGCGCCTTCATATCTCGTCGACCTAGTCGTTCCTTATGTTCCGTCTCGTAACCTTCGTTCGCAAAACGCTAGTCTTTTAGTTATACCGAGGGCCAAGAAAATGTCTGCAGGATCTAGAGCATTCTCTATTCGGGCTCCAGAGCTTTGGAATGCCCTACCAATGGATATTAGAACTACTACCTCAGTAGAAACATTTAAGACACGTTTAAAGACACATTTCTATGAGATGGCCTTTAACTAACTTGTGATGGCCGATTTGGCCGGAGTTTGTTCTGTTCTCTCTGCCCACCTCCTCCCCGGCTGGGGAGGGGGTTAGGTGGCTCGAAAGCGGATAGCGGCTGGCTGGATTCTCGGGGACCAGTTCGGGATGGGGGAGCTGCGGCTCGGCCCCCTTGAGGACACTGCCAGGACAATCGAGGACACCTCCGACATCCATTTTTTTTTTCATTGATTTTCATATTATGTATTACTTGTGTACTCTCTGCATCCATTATAACCTGGTGATCCTGAAAGGGGGATCCTTCCATCTGTGGTCCCTTCTCAAGGTTTCTCATTTTCCCCTGGTAGGGGTTTTTTGAGTTTTTCCTTGCCCTTTTGGGAGCTTATGATCAGGGGATGCTTTGAGAATAATTGTCAATTTTGGCTATGTGAAGCCCTTTGAGACTGTTTGTGATTTAGGGCTATACAAATAAACTTGACTTGACTTGACTTGAAAATTCATTGTCATAAAGTGTTGTATTATTACTATCTTCCACTATCTGTCCTACTCACTCCCTCCTTTTGAGGCTTGGCAACGCCCATACCTCACACCTTGACAATCTTTTTGGGAGAATGCGTTCTTTACTACATACGATTCCATCATCATTTAATTTGACTTTCTGTCCAAAACACTTCTCAATTTCCCAGTTCACACATCTACATGTGTTACTGGTTCTCCAGTTTTTTTTTCCTGTACTTAATTATCAATCCAAAAGCTACGTGTTTCGTTCTAACATTCAACCTGCTCAAAATCACTCTTTCATCAAAGTCGCTCTACTTTTTTTCCATAGTAGTCGCCAACGACTTCAACCATTCAACCTGTAATTTCTTTTCATTCAGGCTATCATTCATCAATGTTCATTTGCATCTCACACACAGTCTCCAAAAAGGAGTCTTTCTATCACATTGGTCCCAATTCATCCAAGCTCACCACACAACATTCATATATCATTTTCAACTCAGGTTTCCTGGTAGAACAATCCACCAATTCAAAAAAAACTTAACTAAAACAAACAATTGGCAAATTAATCTGAATTTTTTCTTTGTTTTTAAATTTGAAGAACTCAATCTCTCAGATTTAGCTTGCATTTAGAATTTTGTATAATCTTATAACACAACCAATCAATTATTCCTATTAAATGTAGCATTGCAAAATCTTAAATTCACAATTTAGCTTCTTCCAATTCCTGAAAGCATGTTCTGTCATTTTTATTTCTTCGAATTTCTCATGTGGGCTCCACACTTAACATGCACTAGTGTGGATTAGTGTTAGGTTCAGATTCAGCACAAGGATCAGCAGACAAAAACCAGTGAGACAGAATGTTGATCTTTTCTCGCGAGGAGTGCATCCAGACTTACAGCAATCCAAAATACACTAAAGGTCGTGGTTACACCCCTCTCTTTTTATTAAGGAATGCCCTACCTACAATGTGAGACTAGCCCCTGATAGGTGGGGGGGAAAGCGTGGGCTAGTCTCGAGAGTGAAGAAACGAGATTCTATGTGAAACTAGAAGTCGCGGACAGGATCCCATGAGAAACGAAAAGTGAATGTTATGGGAAACAAAGTAGTCAGGAGAAAAGAGTGCATAGACAAAATGACATGTGCAGACATCAACAACTTTCTTGGATTCCCAGATGTGTAGAAGGTCAGGAAGCTCCAGACAGCATCGTTTGACTTGCTGTGAACTGGGTGATGTCTGCAAGAAAAAACAGCAAGCATTCTGCGCAATAACTTTATTAATAAGTACTCATTAGGGAACGCATGATAACATATATATACAATTTATCTAACAATTCCCCCCTGTGTTATCATAAGTTCCCGGCGAACAACTCATCACCCATATGGCCACTTCAAAAAGATTTTCAGCCGAGGGATCACACACCGCAAGAACGAACTTACACACGGGAGGAAACTTAGTCATAATCGGCAAAGCTAGGGTTAAGAAACAAACCGGACAGGTTTACCACAAAAGAGTCGTCGACCGGGTCGTCACTAGAGAAGGAACCCGCGTCGATCGAAAGGTCATCCCTTTGGAGCAACGGGAAAGTCTCAGCTGGTAGAGAGATAGCAGTTGTAATTAGCCTGTTAATTAGGGATCGGAGACAAGGGATACAACAACATCCACACAGGGTCAAAATGGCAGAGAAAACGGCTATGGAGACCAGGGCAGAGGAAACCAGGGTGCGGTACTTTCCGAACACGTTCAACCAGTCGGTCCAAACCTCTGTGTTCACCCCACTGTGCTCCTTCATCTTCCCGTTCAAGGTCCTCAGGCCCTCAAGGGCCTGGGACAGGCTTCCGCCGGCTGCAGTATTATTCGGAATAAACGTGCAACATTGCTCACCGAACATGGCGCAGACACCGCCCTCCTTTGAGAGTAGCATGTCAAGGGCCATTCGATCCTGGAAAGCCATGAGGGAAGTAGCGGCCAGTTGGGAGTGGACCGCCCTGAAACCCGCCTCGGACCAGTTTCCAAGCCTCTGCACGTTGTAATGGACGTAGTTAATCCTGTCAACATTTTTGTTAATAGTACACCACCAACACAGGGCGGATTCAAAACCAGCTGCTATCTGATTCACCAGCTTATACTCATCCGGTACTCCTCTAGGAACACCAATGGCGTCAATGTACGTTGGATTAGCCGCGCCCCGCCATTCGGCGCTTCGTTTTGTTCTCGGCCAGAATACGGGAACCACGGACTTAGCAAAAGATGTCAGATCATAAGAGGACATCGGTATCAAATGAACGGGCAGCAATAGGGTTACCAAAGCGCAAATTCCGGAGCTGTCGAAAGGCAACCTATCATAAAGTTTGTTACTATTACACCAAAACCAAACATCACTACGAGCAATGGGCAAAAAAGGGGCAGTGACATTTGTCACGGACCCACACCATAGAGGAGGCAGGGCGCCGAGCTTCCCACCGGTACCAGGTAATCTAAGACATGTAAAATTACCCTTAGCTACATCGGACGAAAAAAGGGGTTTATATTTAGTCATAGAGGCAACAGGGTAAACCTTATCCCATTTAAAACAATCATGAGCGGGTGAAATGGACAGGCTTAACATCAAAGTAACAGCACACTTAGGACCTATATTCGCAGGTATGATTTTCAAAAGAGGTCTTGGACCCATGCATGCAACGCAACTGGCGCCAGCCATCTTTGCGGCCTGCTCAGCCATAAGAAGCCAGTTGTTAGTATGACCGCTTATCCCTGTGGAGGCCACAAAATAGCTATCTACATCAGTGAGGAGCGTACTTGTGATTTTTGCTCCTGCTGACAGGGTGTATTTATTTGTAACGGTTTGCGACCGACATTGATCTATTAAGACAAATAGCAATAGGAAAGCGAGGATCGATTCCAGAGGACCAAGCCCACAGTTGAAAACCCCAACAAGAAGTGTTAAACAAGGTAACATTTGGAGGACGAATTTGACCATCAGGGAGTGTAAGAGTCAAACGGAGGCTTGTGCCCCGATTTATCAAAGTCACCCGTTTAGCAAAGAACACAGCCTCGTCACTGGAACCAGAGGGCCAATACCCTCGCATTTGTGTGGTGACAAGGGTGCCCCAGCCGGTGTTAACCGGGTGGCCAGTTAAATACCACCAATACCCGAGCCATTTATCTCCAGTAGTGGGGCGACCATTACGAAACCCTTTCAAACTTTTCAAAGGTAAAATAATAGAAGAAGATGTATTGGGAGCCACAGTAAACATTAATGAGTTATTATAAGCCCAAGACAAAAGCCATGGTACACAGGTTGGAACACGGACGGCACCTGGAACACAAACAACATGATCAAAAGGGGATTTAGTGTCGCGCTTATGTCTAGCAATTTCTCCCCATGAGCCATATTGATTAGAATTAGCGTTAGCAGTCGCCTGAGAGAATAATGTTCGAGGCTCATGGTACTCTGTCCCTCCAAATAAAATAACCCCCGAAAAAAACACAATGGTAACACAAACCAGCAAAAGCAACCAAAAACACATGGCAGACTTAGCGCAGGCCACAGCCTGATTAAAGCACACACCAAATGACTCTCTAATGCTCATGTTTTTGGATCTCCTCAGAGTCAACACCCTGAGCTTCGGGTTGGTGTCTTGGAAATTGTCTTCTGCTAGCTTTCGTGTCAACCCTGGATCTTGGCACCAGGATCAGGCACTATTACCAGACTTTGCTCACCTTCCGTACTTTAGGTTGGGTCTGCAGAGATCACCTTTTTACAATGAGATAAGTGAATCCACGTGTTGCGTTCGGCTATTTTCAAAGCATTTGGTGTCGTGAGTAGTACCAAAAAAGGACCTTCCCACTTGGGTGAATGCCAATTCTTCCTCTTGATACTCTTGATCAAGACCCAGTCTCCCGGTACCACTTTGGGGTCTTCCTGCGGAGAAATGGGTTCATCATCAGTGTTATTGGTTAGATTCTTTTGACGTTCCAACATTTTTCTCATGTAATCAGCTAACGTGGCTTCCTCGGGGATCTCCCATGTGTTCTTGAACTGAGGAAGCCTGTAAGGCCTTCCAAACATTGTTTCATAGGGAGTTAGCCCTGATGTACTTGTAATATTTATGTACATTTTGACCAGGTCTAAGCACTGAGTCCATGGTCGTTTGGTTTCCTCCATACATTTTTTTAATCTGTTTTTTATAGTAGCGTTAAAACGTTCAACAAGGCCAGCTGACTGTGGTCTGTAGGAACAATGGTTCTTTAGATTTATGTGGAACATTCTCCCAATGTTATGCACTATTTGATTTACAAAATGTGGACCATTGTCGCTGTAAATTGTTTCCGGAATGCCGTATCTTGGAATGATGTCTTTGCATAAGGCCTTTGCCACTGTGAGTGCATCAGCATGTTTGGTAGGAAATGTTTCTACCCATTTAGAAAATGCGTCTATTATGACCAAACAATATTCTTTCCCTTCACATTTATGTAATTGGATATAATCCATATGTAATGTCTGAAATGGATACAATGGAGTCGGGAATTTCCCTCTCCGAGGTCTTAAATTGCCTTGTGGGTTATGTTTAGCACAGATCAAACACGCTCTGCAAAATTGTTTTGAAAAAGCTGTAAAGCCGTACGTTGTATAAATAGCTTCAACTTGTTTCACCATACCCCCCGTCGAGACATGGGTGACCCCATGACTCGAAATAGCAGCCCATTTGAACAAATTACGAGGCAAGACAGGCTTGCCTAAAGGTCACACAAAATGACCAACAGCGTTTTTAGTTGCACCCCGTTTTTCCCAAGAGAGCCGTTCCTGGGAGGGGCTCTGAGATTGCATGTCAAGCAACACATCAGGGGGGATGTGTGTCATCGAATCATGAGCCGTGAGAGACGAGAGGACATGGAGCAGGCCCTCTGCAGCGGCCTTCGCGGATTTGTCAGCAAAAGCATTACCGAGAGAAACAGGATCAGAGCACGCAGTGTGAGCAGCACATTTGCAAACTGCTATCTTTAAAGGCAGCTGGACCGCGTCCAAAAGCTGAGTCAGCAATGTGGAATGGGTGACGGGCTTCCCCGCAGAAGTTATCATGCCACGGTTGCTCCACTGCTGAGCGAACACGTGTACTGTAGCAAAAGCATACTGACTATCAGTCCAGATAGTGACGGATTTGTTTGCAAACAATTTGCAGGCCCCAGTCAAAGCAATGAGCTCAGCGGCCTGTGCAGACATATTGGATGGCAGTCTAGCAGCCTCCAAAACCATGTCGGCAGTAACAATGGCATACCCAGTAAGGGTCACACCAGACTCATTTTTCTTAGAAGACCCATCAACAAAAACGACATGACCATCTGGCAGAGGCGTATCTTCCAAATCAGGCCGAGCCTTAGCAACTTGTTGGGCAGCATCGACACAATCATGGAATTCGCCGTCGCCAGGAAGGGGAATGAGAGTGGCAGGATTGAGTGCCATGCATCTTTCAACGGTCAGATGTGGCTGAGACAGCAACGTAGCCATGCAAGAAAGATGACGCGCAGGCGACAGGAAGGTCATACTAGTCTGCAGCAGAAGAGCTGAGACAGCATGAGGAACTTTCAGCGTCAAAGGATGAAACAACACAACACCAGCACTGCTCTCCACAGCCATGGAGGCCGCCACCACGGCCCTCACGCACGGAGGGAGAGCACATGCAACACTGTCTAATTTAGAGGAATAAAAAGCAATAGGTCGCAACCTTGAGCCATGTGATTGGAGCAAAACGGAGGTCATGTAATGACCTTTGCAGTCAACAGTTTGGACAAATACCTTTTCATAGTTGGGCAAGGCTAGAGTGGAGCTGGAGACCAAAGTCTGTTTGATCAAAACAAAAGCATCCTCAGCTTCAGGAGTCCATTTTAAGTGAGTGGACATCGAGATGTCCTCCACATACATCAATTTGGACAGAGGAGCAACAATTTGGGCATAATCCAGTATCCAGCTTCTACAATAACCCGTGAGACCCAAAAAAGACATCATTTGCTTCTTTGTTAGCGGCTTAGGAGCTTGTAAAATAGAGGCCTTCCTGCTCTCAATTATGGATCGACCTTGGGAACTCAGATTGTGGCCTAGATACTTAATTTCAGCGGACCACAGTTGAAGCTTGTTCTTGCTGACCTTGTGGCCTTCACCTGCCAAGTGATGCAGCACAGCAAGCGTGTCTTTCTGGCAAGAGGCCAAATCAGGAGACGCTATCAAAATGTCATCAACATAGAGCAAGATTTGACTTCCCATCGGCGGGACAAATTTAGCCATGCTGGCTGCCATCACCTGTGAGTAAATTGTCGGGCTTTCGCAATACCCTTGTGGCAACCTCGTAAAGGTGTACCTGGAGCCAGCATATGTAAACGCAAACCAAAATTGACTTTCTTCCGCAATAGGGACAGAGAAAAAAGCATTGCTAATGTCAATCACTGTGAAGAATTTCGCATCAGGTGTCAATGAATTTAATAAGGTATGCGGGTCAGGGACACAAGGTGCCCTCTGAATAACCGCGTTGTTTACAGCTTGCAAGTCTTGCACCAGTCTCCACCCAACAGAAGGGAGTGCCTTCTTCACAGGGAAAATTGGAGTATTGCAAGGAGAATCCGGGCAAGGAACAATGACACCTGCTTTTAATAAATCAGAAATAACAGGCGCGATCCCCTGTAAGGCATCAGATTTTAAAGGATATTGCCTCACACAAGGGCGGTATTCAGTTTTAGGTCTTATGACAACAGGAAGCGCACCTTTCACTAAACCAACGTCAGAAGGACCCGTAGACCAAAGATGACTCGGGACCTCAGCGAGGACGTGCTCGTCATCTGACGTCAGCACAAAATCTCAAAATGAGGGTGTTTGCTCAACACCAGGATCAGCATGGATTCCACTAATGAATGACAAATTTCGAGCCATATTTTGTTTGAAAAGCTTGGTGGAAGGACTATAAAAGGAGTCAGAATCAACCTGAGTCCAGTCAGAAGCTGCCAAGGCTTCACCAGCCATAAATCCCAAACATTGCCACGCCGCGGTGTGAGGCCTGTAGAGTGAGATGTGGAGCGGAGTGGGAGACATGTGCAATCTTTGAATAGCAGGGGGAGCCGTTTGTATAACCACACAAGCACGGCTTTCACCATCATGCAGAAGGAAAGATGCCGTCAAAGTGGCAGGTGTAGCAGCCTCAAGCATGTTCTCGTAGTTGTGATCAGGACCAGGTGTGTCTTTATGCCACATAGTTAGGTGCAGTTTATCGGCCTCCATTGCCTGTTCAGGGCAACGCAAAAGAGTGGCCACTCGGGCCAAAAGAGGGGAACCAAATTCCATCACTTCCGCATCAGCCAAATCCAATGAATAAAAATAGTAGCAGTGAAATTGACCAAAAATCTGTAACTGGTGTCGCCTTTTGACAACAATTTGACCGTCAAGAGACACAAGGGAAAGCCCAAGGGCAGTGAGAGCATCTCTACCTAGCAAATTAATAGGGCAACTGGGCATCAGCAAAATGGGAATGCAACAACTTCCCCCTTCCAGGTCCCGTATCCAAACTGGTCGAGACTGGGGAACTGGGGTTGCCAGCCCATTTGCTGCTCTCACCCAAAAGGATTTACCGTTTGGTTGCACACCTGCCGGTATGTCACGACATGTGGTCACACATGCCCCTGAGTCACACAAAAAGGTTATTGGAGTCCCGTTTACCATTAGAGTTATTACTGGCTTCTCAATATTGTTCATTAACAAATCTTGAATGTTCAAATCAACATCAACAGGGGGAGCTGTTGACAAGACAGCTGGTCCAACTGTCTTTTGATCTTTGTCTAGTCATAAGGGAGGTCTACTCCCGCCCTTGTAATTACCTGGGCAGTTTCTTGCTATATGGCCTCTCTTCCCACATGACCAGCAAATAGGTTCAGAATTGTACCGCTTTGGCTGACCTGAAGCGGGCTGGTCATTTGTTCCGTAATTGGGAGAATCCCGACTGTACCCCCCGCCACCTCTGCCACGGAATTTGTTACGACCACGCCCCCCTAGGCCGAAGGTCCTATTTTGATAGAACACTTCAGGCTGCCCTCCTTCAACAAAAAACACGGTGTCTTTTTTCCCCTTATCTTTTGCTCTTTTTGAATTGACAACTTTTTCGGCGTGTATCGCATGATCAATGAACTGTGGCAAGGTAGATGTCGGGAAAGTGATCATATGTTTAGTGATCCAGTTTTGGATAGCTGGATGCGAATTTGCATGTAGAGCATTTTTGAGTTGTTGGTCATAAACATCAGTTCCATGCTCCAAGCCACTATTGGCCTTGAACACTCTTTCGAGCCTGTGTCTAAAGTCTTCAAACAACTCATCTGCTTTTTGTTTGGTTCGGCCAATGTCTGTGTAATTTGCTCTACGTTCGAATTTAATTTTTATCCTGCCCAATAGGCGGTCAATTTCTGTCTGCAATGGCACCCCGTTACATTCCAATGGACGGCCCCGGGAATCAAAAGGATCCCAGGTGCCTTTAACGCTTGCCCAATGTTTGGTTAAGGATGCCATGAAAACCTGCTGTACTTCATCGCCTCTCAAATTATACGAAGCAATGAGTTGTTTCACGTCAGTACAGTATTGATCAACATCTTCAGTGGGCAACGCTATACCCTCAATTGCCGATTTTATATCAGCACTGGTCCATGTTCTGTACACTAAAATTGTGGGTCCTCCATCATCATGAGGATTTGCCACTTCAATCATCGGGTATGCGTCAGCCGAATGATCCAACTTAGCACGGCTCCGCGTCAACATACCACGAGCACGGCCCCGCGCCAACATACCACGAGCAGAAGCACTATACTCAGGAGGATGATCTTTGTCTGGTAATTTGGGGTATAAAGACGGAAAAGTTGGTTCGCCTCGGCGTGCCGCAATCTCCGCCTTGACAATTTGATCATTTTTTACATCCTCATTCATCGCATTGTCAGCCTCGGCCCTCAAGCGGGTCCGAGCTGACACTGTCTCATCATCCTCCTGCCTGTGCAACAGCAAGTTCTTTTTTATCTTTTCTTCGTCTTCCTTATCTCTCAATTTTTCTCTTATCTGCCCACATTTTCTCTTTTCCACTTCTAATTCCCATTGTACTATCAGATGATACCCGTCTCTATTCTTCTTTACACCACATTTAGCATCAATTGCTTGCTTTAGGTTATTCAACGAATTCGTTTTCAGCTGACCATCAAATTTGTAATCAGTTATCCATTTATCAAGATATCTTACATTTTCGGGGTCGCCTTCTTCCATCAATTTCCAATCTTTGCATTTTAATTCATGTCGGGGTAGCGGTCTTTGTTTGCTATTCGCTGTCCCCATGGTTTATTTTCTAAATTTCAGTTTTGACTTTATTCACAGGACAGTGTTTAAATGTTCGATGTGTGGAGGAAACGGAGAATCTCTGCTTTCGTCCACACAAAGCCACGGTTTACAGTCCCGTGTATTTTACACAAAGGAGAGCTCAAAGGAGATCCCCCTCAGTCAAATCACACACACACACACACACACACAAACACACACACAATGCGCACTCTTATCTTCCCACAGGCAAGCAGGGGAGTCCGCCCTCCCGTGGAACTTAACAAAATCTAAACTCTCTAACCTTCCTATTGTGTAAGAAAACGTATTTTTGCCTTTTTCTCAAAGTAGATATAAAACCTATCTTTTCACGAATCAAGAAGCCAAACCAGCTAAACCAGAGTTAAGAAAACACCACAGATGGCAGCAGAAAGCTAGGAAGGTTAACTAGGAGGCCCACGACACCTCAGCGGAATTTAACTGCTCCAAATTACCTGTACTTCTCTAGAAAACAGATGGGTCCGCTTTCCCATGGAATTTAACTGACTCATCAGTCAGGGGACTCCAACATCCCAGCAGAATTTACTGTTTCTAATTGCACTTGATAGGGTCTAGAATTGTCAAGGTTTTAAGTGACCTCTTGTCACTGCACTTTCATTACTTCAACAGAATCAAGATTCGTACTCACAGTCTGCTGGGCCTTCTCCTCGGATGATCTCGTCAACCACTCCGGTGTCCAGCCAACTGATCGAGTCAGCCCCGTGAAAAGGGTTTCTCAATATGCCTTGGCCAAGGACTTGTCCTGCGTCGAAAAGTCGGCCGGAACCAGAAATAGTCCTATCGAGATCCCGGACGAGCCCCCAAAAATCTGTTAGGTTCAGATTCAGCACAAGGATCAGCAGACAAAAACCAGTGAGACAGAATGTTGATCTTTTCTCGCGAGGAGTGCATCCAGACTTACAGCAATCCAAAATACACTAAAGGTCGTGGTTACACCCCTCTCTTTTTATTAAGGAATGCCCTACCTACAATGTGAGACTAGCCCCTGATAGGTGGGGGGGAAAGCGTGGGCTAGTCTCGAGAGTGAAGAAACGAGATTCTATGTGAAACTAGAAGTCGCGGACAGGATCCCATGAGAAACGAAAAGTGAATGTTATGGGAAACAAAGTAGTCAGGAGAAAAGAGTGCATAGACAAAATGACATGTGCAGACATCAACAACTTTCTTGGATTCCCAGATGTGTAGAAGGTCAGGAAGCTCCAGACAGCATCGTTTGACTTGCTGTGAACTGGGTGATGTCTGCAAGAAAAAACAGCAAGCATTCTGCGCAATAACTTTATTAATAAGTACTCATTAGGGAACGCATGATAACATATATATACAATTTATCTAACAATTAGTTTCTGCTTGCAAACAGATTTCTCTCTTTTTCCTCTCATTTTTATCTTTCAAAATAATTTCTGTTCTGCGGTGCAAATTGGATAGACCACAGTCTAGCAAAATTTTTTTTATACTAAAACTTTAGCCAATGTTCATCATTTTAACATATACACACACACATGCACAGCTCTCGCACGCAAAAGGTAGTTCCCAGCACCAATGATTCGTCACAGGCTGGCCATTTCCTGTGGTCGATCATGAGCTGGTCCCTCCCATGCACACGAGGACAGCACATTCTTATTTTATTTATTTATCTTCTAGAAGCAAGTTGCATTTCTTTACCACTTGATTTCTCAACTTCCTTTCTACTCCATACTTTTTCTTCCACTTCGGCATATATTGCATACAATTAAGAAATCTACTCGCCATGTACTTCTCATCTCCATCAAGAGGTAGAGATTTACCGTTTTTATTTCCCATCTTAATTCTAGTAATTTTAGTTTTTACAATCTCTTTGTCTCAAAAAATATTATTATTATTATTATTATTACTATTATTACTTATTTATTTCTTTGAGGATCCTCAATGCAGGTTTAAATTGACCTTTCAACAAATTACTAGCCTGTATTATTGCCGTGGATCAATGCTAGAACTGCTATTTAGTCAATTTATCCTACCAGTCACACTCTCAATTACACAAACTCCAGCGCTTTGTATTTTTCTCATGGCTCGGACAAACCAAAGCCGTATCTCATAGCTCGGACAAACCAAAGCCGAATCTCATAGCTCGGACAAACCAAAGCCGAATCTCATAGCTCGGACAAACCAAAGCCGAATCTCATAGCTCGGACAAACCAAAGCCGGATCTTATAGCTCGGACAAAACAAAGCCGTATCTCATAGCTCGGACAAACCAAAGCCATATCTCATAGCTCGGACAAACCAAAGCCGAATCTCACGTGCACCTGTGTTTTTTTTGTTTTGTTTTTTTATACGCGTTTCACAACAACACAATCACACAACTTCAGGCCTTTAACTTACTTGTCCCCTGGTTCGTTGCACTGCCGGGTCCCGTCAATCCACCTCTGTCAGACGAAGGCAGACCTAAGATGCTGGCCCAGCGAAGAATTTCCTTCCCAGGTCTTTCTTTACCAGGTCCGGCTAATGGACGCTGGCCCGTCGACGGTGTACAGCGCGTCGTCCTCCGTCAGCCAGATGATGGGTATGAGGGATCCCGGGTTTCGGCACCAAAATGTTAGAGATTTGCTCACTCCAACTTATTTTGCAAGAACCACACGGGAGACAAGCAAGTTCTTTTAGACACCTGCAGGTGGAGAGATCACTCGCTACAGGAATGAAATCTAAAAGTCTCCTCCCTGCAAGGGCATATTTATTAGGAGGAACAGAGTGGGGGTGAGAGTGGACAGGTTTGGTGTACCCCCGGCCTCTGATAAGATCAGAGCAGGGGGTGTTTTACACTGTTGTGGGAAACAGAACAACTTTGATTGCTTCCCCTGCAGCTGGTCAATCAAGCAGAGGAAGCAACCACTTCATCTTACTCTGCATTGTGAGGGCAAGACAAGATTGATTTAATCATTATAGTTTACATTCCAACATAATCCTACGATAAAGATAACCTGGAAAACCCTAACAGTTGACGCTGTGCCTTTGGGCTCTTGCAGAATCTCACCAACGAGGAGCAGGTGGTCATGATTCACGCCAGGACCCTTCTCACCCTAGCCGAGAAGGTAACGCGCATGTCCACGCACGCTCTCGCATTCTGCTTATGTGACAGCAGCCTTTCCTCAGTGGTTAGAATACATCAAAGTGACCAAGTCAGCACTTCAACAGTAGATGTTGGACATTGAAAGTGAGAAGGTAGACAGACATGCGAATGCGACATCAGCCAAGGGGAACTCCGGCAATGTGCCCCAACATTTCTGACCTTGAGCTGTGCTAGGATATGTTCTGTAAGCAGAAGGGCTACCTGGATGAAGAGTTGGACTTCAGGAAGCGTTCCATGGACCAGGCTCATAAGGTAAGTCGCCCTCAAATCTCCCGCCGGACCACTGATGGACGAGGATTGCGGCCCAGAGGATCCTGGAGCTGGAGGCCATGTTGTACGAGGCGCTACCGCAGCGGGACTGCCCCGCCACGGACGGCGAAAAAGCCAGCCACGCTGGCGTGAATGACGTGCTGACGGCGGATCAGAGAGAAGAGCTTAGGAGCGCCGTGGACCAATGGAAGCGAGCCCTGATGTGCGAGTTGAGGGAGCGCGACGCTTGCATCCTCCAAGAGAGAATGGATCTGCTGCACAGCGCGCAACAGGTAAGGGCCCAAAGCCAGCCCGGCACTTACTTGCACGCTTACTGGCTTTTGAAGGCCACTTTCCATTTGTCCGTCCTAGAGGAACAAAGAGCTGAAAGAATTCATCGAAGCTCAGAAGAGACAAATCAAACAATTGGAGGAGAAGTTTCTGTTTCTCTTTCTATTCTTCTCCTTGGCCTTCATTCTGTGGCCCTAACACCAGCTGGTGAGTGAGCTCCAGCGGCACCGCACTCGACACCTCCGATAAACTGCCAGCCCGTCTCAGACGTTGGCAGACGCTCCGATGCCGACGTATACCCCCCGCCACGGTGACAGAGGCACCGCGTCACACCGGCGCTCATCCAATCAGAAGGCAGGAAAGGCAAATTCACATGCAGGGCACTCTTGAACCAGAAGAGAGCGCCACAAAAAACGGTTGTTGCCCCAAACGCGCACTAAAAAGGGTCAGAATAACAAGAGTCCCACCGGCCAGCCGGGGCCACCCGTCCATCCATTTCTTCAGGGGGGAAAAAAATTGGAGTCACCGGTGAGTACATTTTGCATTTAGCTCTGCTTTTCTGCTTCTGTCTTCAAGTGTGTGGCATCCTGCGACCAAAGATTCAGCCAACCCCAAAGCGGTTGACCTCAACGTCCCACCACCATGCCGACCAGAGCAGGTGACATGATGCTTTGGACATCCTTCCGTCTCAGATGCCCAAAAGTACTCTTTGCCACATCTGCGGCAATACGGTGTCTTTTCAAAGGTGCAAATAAATCCAGCGTGGGCGGAACACGCACGTCTTCGTTTTTTCCCGCTTTGTTTGTGTGACAGCTGTTGTGAAAATTTTATACAAATAAAGTTGTATAGTACAGGTTTGACCAAGCCGCAATTCCTGAACCGCATGCGGCTCTTTGCTTGGATTCATGCGGCCCTTTTATGTTCATATCAACATTTGTGTGTGTGTGTGTGTGTGGGGGGGGGGGGGTTGTGCGTGTTGGCTTCACTTGAGTTCAATTTGGTATTTTGGTCAAAAGCGCATGTGGTGAAATTCCACAAAGTAGGATGGGCAAACACATTCCAGTAAACTATTAGTGTCAATTGGGCTCTCGAAATGGCAGAGAAAAGATGCACAGCAAAACGGAAATATGTAGATGAACACAGGACGTTTTTATCAGAGTGGGAAAGTTTCTATTTTTTGTTGAACGTGATGGCAAACCATTCTGCCTGTTATGTCAGACCTCAGCGCATTTCAAACATTCAAATCTTCAGCGCCATGCACTTCAGCTCACTCCATGGCTAACATTGATCAGGCGTCGAACCCGCAACATCATGCTTAAGAGGTGGACATGCTAACCAGTGCGCCATTATGTCAACGCATAATAAGTAAGTCTACTGATCAAAACAGCGGTTACTATATGACGTCGCTACGTCGTGGTCAAGTGACGCAGACAAGACATCAATGGACGGACCTTCCTCCGAAATTAGAATCCGTGGGCAGAGTTAACTTGTTTAAAAGGGAGTGGGCAGAAGAAATATTTAATTTATTTAAATCTATTTTGAGTGCACACCATTATGCCAATGCATAACAACTGTAAACGTCGATGGGCGAAACTTCCGCTGGAATTCAAAACCGTGGGGATAGTTAACTTGTTTAAAAGGGAGTGGGCAGAAGAATTATTTAATTTATTCAAATCTATTTGGAGTGTGCGCCATTATGTCAATGCATAACAACTGTAAGTCTACTAAACAAAACAGCGGTTGCTATATGACGTCTGCCACGTCGTGGTCACGTGACGCGGACGTGACGTCGACGCCTACTTTACATCCCACCGATCACAGGACCCCCTCGGCTAAATAACCGCGCCCCCTTCCCAACCAATCGGATTTGCTATACGCGAAAACGACGCCAATGGGCGGGTTCTTCCGCCAGAATTTAAATCCGTGGGCGTGGCTCGCAACAGGAAGTAGGAACATGGCGATGTTGACAAAGACACAGCGGATGGTAACATACGACTAACGAGAGAAATGTTTTTATTTTCTGCTTGCAACTGGACCATCCAGAGCGTACACGGTAAGTACAACTCATCGTTTTTAAAAAGAAGTACTTTTGTTGCCCTGAAAAGCGAGTGAGTGTGGCGTTTGGGGGGAACGTCGAATTTCGACGATTATTTCGACTGGTCAATGGTTGTAAATGATTGCGTTGATTAAAAACTTTATTTAACTCTACTCTTAACTTTGCCGTTTCAGATATGCGGGTATTACACCGCGGAAATGACGTCAATAGGCTGAACTGTCGCCAAAATTCAAATCTGTGGGCGCAATGGCCTTGAGCGAGACAACGGATACAAACACGACGACTATCAACAGAAATATCTTTATTTTCTGCTTGCAAGTGGACCGTCTAGAGCGTACACGGTAAGTACAACTCATTGTGTTTAAAAAGATTTACGTTTGTGTAGTTTGCGTTGCGTTACATCTGTGAATGTTGGTTGAGGCTAAATGTTAATGTTTAATTTCCTTCCTTTAGGTTCCACGGTGTTTGTTGGCTGTAAGTTTTCCACTGCAAGAAGAGGCTCGTATCATTGACCAGGAGAGAGCTACAAGTATCATTGACCAGGAGCGAGCTACAATGGTGAGTAGCCATAACATTCATGTTAAACGCTTCCTATTTCATGTCTAACAGTACTTGATTTAACAAATAACCATAAATAAATACAGTGTGGGCACTGAAGTTAACATATGTGATTATACTGCCTAATCCGTCACCGAGTATATTGTTGCAAAGTAATATAAGATCCAAAGTTGTAATTCAGAATAGTTTTCAAAAGAAGGCCATTAGAATTATATACAAGTCGGATTACCCTGAACATAATAACACGCTATTAATTAAATCACAAATTCTTCAATTCAAAGATTTGGTAGATTATCAGACAAATAATGTCTAACAGTAATTGATTTAACACATCACGATAAGTAGATTGAGTGTGGGCACTCTCAAGTTAACATATGTGATTATATTGCCTAATCTGTTACAGACTATGTTGTTGCCAAGTAATGTAGAATAGATCCAAAGTAGTAATCCAGAATAGTTTTGAAAAGGCCATTAGAATAATAAACAAATCTGATTACCTTGAACATAGTAACAAGCTAAGTGTTTTATACGTCCTATGAAGTCAAAATTGGGCACCATCATGTGGTGAAATTTGGAATTGCATCACATCCAATTTTGCCTGGGAACAAACTGATTAACTAAATCTTAGTTTTGAATAAGCCACTCCTTCTCAAACAAGTAAACTCTGCCCATTTTGCGCAGTAGATGTTCTGTTAATATCTAGTATTTATACAAAGTCACAATTTAAATTGCTTTCATTTAACTAAGCGTTTAATACTTCCTATCAGGTCTCAAGTCAAAATTTGGCAACATACAATTTCAGCAAATGCAATTTTGCCAGGGAACAAAAATAGATTAAATAAACTAAATAAGTCTTCTTCCCATTAAATAAATCAGAAAAGTCTGTCTTGTAACCAGTCCTCTTCAAACAAGTAAAGTCTGCCCATTTTGTGCCGTGAATTTTGTGTCTATGCCTAGTATTTATACAAAATCATAATTTAAACGACTTCATTCCTTCATTCACTTTGGAAATTTGGAATTGCAGCACATCAAATTTTGCCTGGGAAGAAAAGTAGATTAAATACATTTAATAAGTCTTACTACTTCCCATTAAATAAATTAAATACGTCTTACTTGTTCCCACTCCTTTTCAAAAAAGTAGTTTAAAACGAGGGCCCTTCACTCAACCTTTAACCCTATTTATTCACCTTCTAGGCTAAGTGTTAAAGGCTAAATGTTAAAGGCTAAGTGTTAGAGGCTAAGTGCCAGAGGCTAGGCGCCAGAGGCGAGTTTTTGTGGGCTGAAGTTTTAGTGGGGTTAGTGTGAATACAATCCAAAAGAATACAACAGAATACAATACAATAGAATATAATACATACCGTAATTTCCGGACTATAAGTCGCGGTTTTTTTCATAGTTTGGATGGGGGGGCGACTTATACTCAAGAGCGACTTATATATGTTTTTTTTTCACAAATTTTTACTTGATCATTAAGACATCACTTACAAGTATAGTTGACCACTTCCCATGTTATTTTTAGTATAGTTGATCACTTCACATGCTTTTATTTCTTTATCTTGAACATATTCAAAACATAAAAAATAGAGAAAACATCAAATAAAGCAATTAACACTTTAAAGCACCATATCCAAGTCCACTGTCTGCTGTATGTACACTTGCTCCATTTTTGCTCCTCTTATATTTATTATTATTATTTATTATTATTTGTTTATTTATCATTTATTCAATACTCTTATTTATTCATTGTTAGTGCCTTCTTGTTTTTTTTTGTGTTGCTTGTATGCATATGTGTACTATCTCACCGAGGGATAGAGGAAATGTAATTTCAATCTCTTTGTGTGTCTTAGTATATAAAAAAAATATATCGACGATAAAGCAGACTTTGACTTTGATAAAACAACCAAAAAAAATTATATTTTCAGACGAAACTGGATGAGGGCGCTCTAAATTTTACCGTTGGCCGTGACTCATCAACTGGGTGGGCTTAAGAAAAATGGCACCAAAAAGAAACTCATATTTTACAGGTTACAAACTTCAAGTTGTAAAATATGCAGCTGAAAACAGTAATCGAGCAGCAGAAAGAAAGTTTGGAGAACCGTGATGTACCAATGGATTACTATTTCAAGTGACGTCAGTAGCGCGGCGCGCCGGTTGTTTACATACAAACGTGCCCACACAAGGACGACCGGCATCATTAGCGGTGATCATTTCTAAGTGACACGGAGGACAAAGAGTTTGAAGGAATTAAGGATTTGGAGTGACATAGAAGGTTTGAAAAACTATTATGGCTTTTACGCACGCCCGGTCTCTACTGAGTCGGGGGCCGACGATCGGCCGAGTGGTTGTCCGCGAACGGTGCGCGGGGCTCGGACATGGCCATTACGCACGCCCGGTCTGTCTGGAAGTCCACGCCGCCACACGCTTGGAAGTTTGTTTTGTTTAATAAAGAGCCGTTTACCAAACCTACGTCTATCCTTGTACTTTGTTAATGCTACAATATAGTTATATAGTAGATCTGTGGAATAAAGACGAGGGTGACGTCAGGGCGCACGCGCGGCGATGTTGACAAAGGACGAGGAATTTGATCGATGGATTTAATGGAATTAAAGTGCACGGATGGTTTGATAATATTATTGGCTTGTATTATAGTTATTTAAAATATAGTTTATCTATCGTTATATGAGCCTGTGGAATATTTTGAAGCGCAAGCGCCCTCAGCCGTGCGCACCCATTGTTGACAAAGATCGATCGATGGATTTAATGAATTGGAGTGACACCGATGGTTTTATAAACATGTTATTCATGTAATAGTTGTCCTTAATCACTCTATATGTTACGTCAGGCCCGTTCTCAGCTCTTTGTTTGTGTTTGTCAAGTTAGCATACCTATCGTTTAGCCTGTTGTTGCTATTTAATGAATTGGAGTGACACCGATGGTTTTATAAACATGTTATTCATGTAATAGTTGTCCTTAATCACTCTATATGTTACGTCAGGCCCGTTCTCAGCTCTTTCTTTGAGTTTGTCACGTTAGCATACCTATCGTTTAGCCTGTTGTTGCTATTTAATGAATTGGAGTGACACTGATGGTTTTATAAACATGTTATTCATGTAATAGTTGTCCTTAATCACTCTATATGTTACGTCAGGCCCGTTCTCAGCTCTTTGTTTGTGTTTGTCACGTTAGCATACCTATCGTTTAGCCTGTTGTTGCTATCGTTTAGCCTGTTGTTGCTCGTTCATGACTGTTTTTGGTGTGGGATTTTGTCGAATAAATTGCCCCCAAAATGCGACTTATACTCCGGAGCGACTTATATATGTTTTTTTTCACTTTTTGGGGCATTTTATGGCTGGTGCGACTTATACTCCGGAGCGACTTATAGTCCGGAAAATACGGTAGATTAAATTCAATAGCTCTTACTACTTCCCATTAAATAAATTAAATACGCCTTACTTATTCCCAATCCTTTTCAAAAAAGTTGTTTAAAACGAGGGCCCTTCACTCAACCTTTAACCTCTACCACCGCACGTCACATTGTGTTGTATCTGTGAATGTTGGTTGTGGCCAAATGATAGTTTTCTTTCATTCGTTTAGGTTCTACGGTGTTTGTTGGCTATATGGTTTCCACTGTCAGAAGGATGAAAATACAAAGTACAACGCTTGGACGTGGGCAAAGACGTCACCGGTGAGTCCTTCCTTCCTATTTATTTACCTTCTAGGTGCTAGAGGCTAAGTGTTAGAGGCTAAGTGTTAGAGGCTAAGTGTTAAAGGCAACACAATACGAACAACACAACACAATACGAACAGCTCAACACAATACGAACAACACAATATGAACAACACAACACAATACGAACAACACAACACAATACGAACAACACAACACAATACGAACAACACAACACATTACTAACAACACAACACAATACGGACAACACAACGATACAGCACTGAACAACACGATACCGCACTGAACAACATGATACCGCACTGAACAACACGATACCGCACTGAACAACACCATGCCGCACTGAACAACACCATGCCGCACTGAACAACACCATCCCGCAATGAACAACACCATGCCGCACTGAACGACACCATGCTGCACTGAACGACACCATGCCGCACTGAACAACACCATGCCGCACTGAACGACACCATGCCGCACTGAAAGACACCATCCCGCACTGAACAACACCATGCCGCACTGAACAACACCATCCTGCACTGAACAACACCATCCCGCACTGAACAACATTATGCCGCACTGAACAACCTTATGCCGCACTGAACAACACCATGCCGCACTGAACAACACCATGCCGCACTGAACAACATTATGCCGCACTGAAAAACACCATGCCACACTAAACGACACCATCCCGCACTGAACAACACCATGCCGCATTGAACAACACCATGCCGCACTGAACAACACCATCCTGCACTGAACAAAACCATCCCACACTGAACAACACCATGCCGCACTGAACAACATTATGCCGCACTGAACAACATTATGCCGCACTGAACAACACCATGCCACACTGAACAACACCATGCCGCACTGAACAACACCATGCCGCACTGAACAACACCATGCCGCACTGAACAACACGATCCCGCACTAAACAACACCATGCCGCACTAAACAACACCACGCCGCACTGAACAACACCATCCCGCACTGAACAACACCATCCCGCACTGAACAACACCATGCCGCACTGAACAACACCATTCCGCACTGTACAACACCATGCCGCACTGAAAAACACCATGCCGCACTGAACAACACCATGCCGCACTGAACAACACCATCCCGCACTAAACAACACTATGACGCACTGAACAACACCATGCCCCACTGAATAACACCATGCCGCACTGAACAACACCATGCCGCACTGAACAACACCATGCCGCACTGAACAACACCATGCCGCACTGAACAACACCATGCCGCAATGAACAACACCATGCCACACTAAACAACACCATGCCGCACTAAACAACACCACGCCGCACTGAACAACACCATCCCGCACTGAACAACACCATCCCGCACTGAACAACACCATGCCGCACTGAACAACACCATTCCAAGATTCAAGATTCAAGATTCAAGAGTTTTTTATTCGCCATGTTTGAGCGTGCCAAACAAGGAATTTGACTTCGGTAAATCACAGCCTCTGTTCAACATTTAGGTGACTAACAACAACACTCAGGACATGTGAAGAACGAAAGATATTCTCAAACACCCCCTGATCTTAAACTCCCAAGAGGGCAAGGAAAAAACTCAAAACTCCAGCTAGGGGAAATGAGAAACCTTGAGAAGAGACCACAGATGGGAGGGTCCCTCTTCTAGGATGACCAGGCTGCAATGGATGCAGAGAGGACACATAGTACAAACAGTGTAGACAAAAAAGGTGTGGCAAGCGGGATGTTATTGCACAGTAATGACTCTGAGACTCTAAGAGTGGTGTGAGTTCATCAGAGCGACAGCCTGGGGAAAGAAGCTGTCTCTGTGTCTGCTGGTTTTAGTGTACAGAGCTCTATAACGGCGTCCGGAGGGGAGTAGTTCAAACAGGCTGCAACCTGGGTGCGAAGGGTCTGTTGAGATGTCACTTGCACGTTTCCTGGTCCTGGACAGGTACAAGTCTTGGATAGATGGGAGGTTGATTCCAATTATCTTTTCTGCAGTCCTTATTGTCCGTTGCAGTCTGTGCTTGTCTTGTTTGGAGGCCGATCCAAACCAGACAGTGATGGAGGTGCAGAGGACAGACTGGATGATGGCAGTGTAGAAGGTCTTCAGCAGCTCCCGTGGCAGGTTGAACTTCTTGAGCTGTCTCAGGAAGTACAGCCTCTGCTGGGCCTTCTTGCGGACAGAGTCTATGTGGCCGGTCCATTTCAGGTCCCGAGAGATTGTGGTTCCCAGGAACTTGAAGGTGTCTGTGGAGAGAATAGTATTACTGCGGATAGTGAGGGGTGAAAGTGGTGAAGGGCCTCGCCTGAAGTCCACTGTCATCTCCACGGTCTTGAGCGGGTTCAGGTCCAGGTGGTTTTGGCTGCACCAGTGGACCAGCCGCTCCACCTCCTGTCTGTACGCAGTCTCATCACCGTTCTGGATCAGTCCGATGAGAGTGGTGTCGTCTGCATACTTCAGGAGCTTCACGGAAGAGTCACTTGCGGAGAAATCGTTGGTGTAGAGGGAGAAGAGCAGTGGGGAGAGGACGCATCCCTGAGGGGCTCCAGTGTTGGTAGTCAGGGTGTCAGATGTGATGCTCCCCAGCCTCACACGCTGTCTCCTGTTGGTCAGGAAGCTGGTGATCCACTGACAGGTGGAGGCAGGCACCGCAAGCTGGATGAGCTTCTGTTGGAGGATGTCAGGAGCGATGGTGTTGAACGCCGAGCTGAAGTCCACAAACAGGATCCTGGCGTACTTTCCTGGGGTGTCCAGGTGTTGCAGGATGTAGTGCAGTCCCATGTTGACCGCATCATCTACCGACCTGTTTGCCCGGTAGGCAAACTGGTGGGGGTCCAGCAGGGGGCCCGTGACATCCTTCAGGTGGTTCAGTACTAACCTCTCGAAAGATTTCATGACCACAGATGTCAGTGCAACAGGTCTATAGTCATTCATACCTGTGATGGCGGGCTTCTTGGCCACTGGAACGATGGTGGAGCTCTTGAAGCACGAGGGCACCTCACACAGCTCCAGGGAACGGTTGAAGATCCGTGCAAAGGTGGGCGCCAGCTGCTCAGCGCAGACTTTCAAGCAGGAAGGTGACACGCCGTCTGGGCCCGGTGCCTTCCTGATCTTTTGTCTCCGGAACATCTGGCGCACTTCCTCCTCGCGAATCTGGAGTGCGGGCGCGGCCTCTGCAAGAGAGAGAGTCGGTGACCACGGTGATGGAGGTGTGGACAGAGCAGTTGTGGGGGGAGGTGAGTATGTGGATTGTGTGGATTGTGCTGCAGGAGGTCCCGTTGTGTGGGAGGACCGATCAAACCTGCAGTAGAACCTGTTTAGCTGGTCAGCGAGCCTTGGGCTCTCCACAGGACGGGGGGTTCGTTTCTTGAAGCCCGTGATGCTCTGCAGGCCTTTCCACACTGTTGAGGGATCAGGATTGGCAGAGAGGTGTCTCTCCAGGCTCTCCCCGTAACACCTCCTGGCTTTCCTGACCTCTCGGTTCAGTGTGTTTCTGGTCTGCTTGAACAGGTCCCGGTCGCCGCTCCTGTAGGCCTCCTCCTTGACTTTGCGCAGCCTCCTAAGGTTCGGTGTAAACCAAGGTTTGTCGTTGTTGTACGTGCAGAAGGTCTTAGTCTGCACACACAGATCCTCACAAAAACTGATGTATGATGTGACAGTGTCAGTGAGTTCATGCAAGTCTGAATTTGCAGCATCAAAAACACTCCAATCGGTGCAGTCAAAGCAGGCTTGGAGGTCCTGCCTTGACTCCACTGTCCACTTCCTGACAGTCCTCACCACAGGCTTAGAAGTTTTTAGTTTCTGTCTGTAGGCAGGGACCAGATGAACTAGACAGTGGTCCGAGAGTCCTAAAGCTGCACGAGCCACAGAGTGGTATGCATCCTTAATTACGGTGTAGCAGTGGTCCAGTGTCTGTGCCCCTCTGGTGGGACACGTTATGTGCTGTCTGTATCTGGGGAGTTCGTGTGCGAGGTTCGCCCTGTTAAGATCACCCAGAACAATGATTAGTGAATTTGGTAGAAGTTTCTCCATATCTGTCACCTGGTCAGCCAGCATCTGCGTGGCTTCACTCGCACGTGCGTGTGGTGGGATGTAAACAGCCGCCATGACGATCGAGGAGAACTCCCGTGGTGAATAGAACGGCCGGCAGTTTATGAAAAGTGTTTCTAGGAGAGGGCTGCAAAACTCTTTCAACACCATGACATCGGTACACCAACGTTCATTAATGTAGAAACAGAGACCACCTCCCTTTGATTTTCCGGAGAGCTCCGCGCTGCGATCTGCACGCGTTAGCCGAAACCCAGCTAACTCCATGGCGTGGTGGGGGGTTCGTTCGCTAAGCCACGTCTCAACAAAACACAGCGCGGCGGATCTGCTGAAGTCCGTGTTCCTTGAAGTGAGGAGCAGCAGTTCGTCCATCTTGTTCGCCAGGGAGCGGACATTCGCCAGATGAATTGACGGTAGGGCAGAACGGAACCCTCTTTGCCTCAGCTTTACGAGGGCTCCCGCTCGTTTTCCGCGTCGCCGCCGTCGCGCTAGCTTGTATAGCACCGCCGCTCCGGCTAAAATCTCCGACAAACAATCTGAATCAAAGAGAACAGGAGAGAAAATACCAGAAGAAGACTGACCGATGTTTAACAGTGCTTCTCTAGTAAAAGTGATCCGGGATGGACAGCAGAAGACACAGAAAACACACAAAATAAGACAAAGAAACAGAGAGCGACTCACCGTGGCAGCCATCCGCGGCGCCATCAGATGACGTTCTCCCCTCAGATGACGTTCTCCGCACTGTACAACACCATGCCGCACTGAAAAACACCATGCCGCACTGAACAACACCATGCCGCACTGAACAACACCATGCCGCACTGAACAACACCATGCCGCACTGAACAACACGATCCCGCACTAAACAACACCATGCCGCACTAAACAACACCACGCCGCACTGAACAACACCATCCCGCACTGAACAACACCATCCCGCACTGAACAACACCATGCCGCACTGAACAACACCATTCCGCACTGAACAACACCATGCCGCACTGAACAACACGATCCCGCACTAAACAACACCATGCCGCACTAAACAACACCACGCCGCACTGAACAACACCATCCCGCACTGAACAACACCATCCCGCACTGAACAACACCATGCCGCACTGAACAACACCATTCCGCACTGTACAACACCATGCCGCACTGAAAAACACCATGCCGCACTGAACAACACCATGCCGCACTGAACAACACCATCCCGCACTAAACAACACTATGACGCACTGAACAACACCATGCCCCACTGAATAACACCATGCCGCACTGAACAACACCATGCCGCACTGAACAACACCATGCCGCACTGAACAACACCATGCCGCACTGAACAACACCATGCCGCAATGAACAACACCATGCCACACTGACAACACCATGCCGCACTGAACAACATTATGCCGCACTGAACAACATTATGCCGCACTGAACAACACCATGCCGCACTGAACAACACCATGCCGCACTGAACAACATTATGCCGCACTGAACAACACCATCCTGCACTGAACAACACCATCCCGCACTAAACAACACCATGCCGCACTAAACAACACCACGCCGCACTGAACAACACCATCCCGCACTGAACAACACCATCCCGCACTGAACAACACCATGCCGCACTGAACAACACCATTCCGCACTGTACAACACCATGCCGCACTGAAAAACACCATGCCGCACTGAACAACACCATGCCGCACTGAACAACACCATGCCGCACTGAACAACACCATGCCGCACTGAACAACACGATCCCGCACTAAACAACACCATGCCGCACTAAACAACACCACGCCGCACTGAACAACACCATCCCGCACTGAACAACACCATGCCGCACTGAACAACACCATTCCGCACTGTACAACACCATGCCGCACTGAAAAACCCCATGCCGCACTGAACAACACCATGCCGCACTGAACAACACCATCCCGCACTAAACAACACTATGACGCACTGAACAACACCATGCCCCACTGAATAACACCATGCCGCACTGAACAACACCATGCCGCACTGAACAACACCATGCCGCACTGAACAACACCATGCCGCACTGAACAACACCATGCCGCAATGAACAACACCATGCCACACTGAACAACATTATGCCGCACTGAACAACATTATGCCGCACTGAACAACATTATGCCGCACTGAACAACACCATGCCGCACTGAACAACACCATGCCGCACTGAACAACATTATGCCGCACTGAACAACACCATCCTGCACTGAACAACACCATCCCGCACTGAACAACACCATCCCGCACTGAACAACACCATGCCGCACTGAACAACATTATGCCGCCCTGAACAACACCATGCCGCACTGAACAACACCATGCCGCACTGAACAACACCATGCCGCACTGAACAACACGACGCCGCACAGAACAACACGACGCCGCACAGAATAACACAATACCGCACAAAACAACACAATACCGCACAAACAGTTTTAGATAATATTATGTCGCAGTCATGTGACGCGGACATGATGTCAATAGGCGGAACTCACGGCAAAATTATAATCCGTGGGCGTGACTTGCAACAGGAAGTAGGAAAGCGGCAATGCTGGCAAACAAGACACAGCGGTTAGTAACACGACGACTAACAAGACAAATATTTTTGTTTTCAGCTTGCAACTTGACCGTCTAGAGCGTACAAGGTAATTACAACTCATTGTTTTGAAAAATATGTTTTTTTTGTGTAGCCCTGAAAAGCGAGGGAGTGTGGCGTTTGGGAGGAACGTCGAACTCGGCGTCTGCTTCCAGCCACAGACGCCAAATTTCGACAATTATTTCGACTGGTCAACGGTTGTAAATTATTGCGTTGATTAAAAACTTTAACTCTACTCTTAACTTTGCCGTTTCAGATATGCAGGTATTACACCGCGGAAATGACGTCAATAGGCTGAACTCTCGCCAAAATTCAAATCTGTGGGCGCAATGGCCTTGAGCGAGACAACGGATACAAACACGACGATTATCAACAGAAATATCTTTATTTTCTGCTTGCAAGTGGACCGTCTAGAGCGTACACGGTAAGTACAACTCATTGTGTTTAAAAAGATTTACGTTTGTGAATGTTGGTTGAGGCTAAATATTAATGTTTAATTTCATTCCTTTAGGTTCCACGGTGTTTGTTGGCTGTATGTTTTCCACTGCAAGAAGAGGCTCGTATCATTGACCAGCAGGAGCTACAATGGTGAGTACCCCTTTCGTCGTCCATTTATGTGAAACACTTCCTATTTCATGTCTAACAGTACTCGATTTAACAAATAACCATAAATAAATACAGTGTGGGCAGTCAAGTTAACATATGTGATTATCCTGCCTAATATGTTTATCACAAATATGTCACTAATCACTAAAATGTTTATTTGTTTATCACAACACCTTTGGACCTTCAGCAATCGATTATTTCCCTTCATCTACATAGAGACAGAACGATGGTGTCTTAAACATCTCATTCATTTCACCAAATAACTTCACGCAGGTGGATAACGGCCGTCTCGATCACGCTATGTTGCGTGATGCAGTTTTGAAGAACTAAATGCATTTATTCAATGAATAAGTCAAGCTAGATCTATGTTTATGATGTTGTAAGTTACGGTACCGATTGAAGTTGAGTCCGAAGCCAGTGGAAAACAGCACTGCGTTTGTGCTCTCCAGGTACAAATGTTGTGATCTCTGACTGACGACCGGGCGAGACTCGAGTAAGAGATGTCCAAACGAGCTCCGGCAGGGCCAAGGCGGAGTGAACGGGCGCCCTTCAGGCCGCCAATGACGAGCTGAGAGCCAAACTGATGGACGTCCAGTTAGAACTTCAGCAGGAGAAGAACAAGGTGAAAACCTCAACAGACAGACACTGCCTGCCTCCCTGCCTGCCTGCCTCCCTGCCTGCCTGCCTGCCTGCCTGCCTGCCTGCCTGCCTCCCTGCCTGCCTGCCTCCCTGCCTGCCTGCCTCCCTCCCTCCCTCCCTCCCTCCCACCCAGTTTTCCCGATGTAGATTTTACATGCGTGTGCCATGACTGTGTCAGCCTACATCAACAAATGCAGCGAGGACGTCAGCACCACTAAGAATATCATCACCCGGGGCAACCAACGACCCTGGATGACTGAGGAGGTACGTCAAACGCTACGAGCGCGGAACTCTGCCTTCAAGTCTGGCGACAAGGAGACACTGAGGACAGCGAGAGCCAACTTGAACCGTGCCATCAGGGTAGCGAAGCCCTCCTTTGCATTCAAAGAATCTCAAAGGCGGATTATTTGTGTCGACAGGAGAGAGATTTGCTGCTACGATACCGACGTCGAGAATCTCTGAGGAGGAACAAAGCGTGTGGTCCTGCAAGGTGAGTCTGTTTGTTTGCGGCTGCTTGGTGTTGCGCAAGATGAAATGGCCTTTTCCTCGCTATCGTTCCTCTTGTCGATTCATCGTGAGGTGTCGCTTCAGTTTGTTCAGAGAGATGTTTGCTTCCGCGCCCGCAGGTCATCGAAACATTTTACGGCTACGACGAAGACGTGTTGGTGGACTCGGACGGATCGTCCTTGTCTTTTCACACCGACAGAACCCCCGACACGGAACCCGAAGAGGTAGCCCGCCATTTCTGCCAGCGTATTGTCGCCAAACATTCCTCTTCAGCCTGGAATCGGACTCGTCTTTGCGTCGCGGGTGCTTTGTCGCCGGTCTGACTGATTCTGGTACTAGTTGTTAGAGATTTGCTCACTCCAACTTATTTTGCAAGAACCACACAGGAGACAAGGCAAGTTCTTTTAGACACCTGCAGGTGGAGAGATCACTCGCTTCAGGAATGAAATCTGCCCTCCTTCCTGCACGTGGATATTTATTAAGAGAAACAGAGTGGGGGTATGGGTAGGCTGGCTAAAGCCCTTGTCCTCTAGTCTAAACATGTCAGGGGATGTTTTACGACCTTGAGATAAGGAGGACAAGGTAAGGTATTTATTACCTGTTGCATTCCAACATAATCCTACGATAAAGATAACCTGGAAAACCCTAACATCTCCCTCCTGTTTTATCATATGATTATGTCACCCCAAACAACAAAGACAAGTAAGAAAGGAAAACATATATATATGTATAATGAAGAAAGAAGAATAGTAAAAATAAAAACAACAAACAATGATAGCAACACTTTCCAGTGAAATTGAGGCATTACCTCAACACCCCAGATCAAACTTATTGTGTAAGCGAAAAACCTGCTGGCCAGATGTTATTAGCAGGAAAATTCTTACACGGCCCCGTTGCCACAGGCGACCAGAATGCTATCAATAAAAAATAAAAAGAAAAACACAGAAACAGTACATCATTGTATCCATCACTTGTGAAGCATTTTCGATGGTAAAATCAACAAGTTTCCGTAATACATGCTCAACAGAACAGCATCTACGCAATCCACGTCTCATTATCATTATCACAACTGTCACGTCTAAGAAGTTGTATATGTGCCCGTGTTTTCGTCAGCTGATGATGTTCTAGTCTGTAGGTGAGGTCTGTCACACACACCGGCGCACACACTCGTGTCCAGTTGGCAGGCAGCATCGGACAACTCCTGTGACCACAAAACCATGATCTGTACTGAACAGGCACGTGCACTCATAGGATGCAGGTGAGGCAGTGCCTCTGAACTTCTGAATGAAGTAGGTCCCGTCCGATGGTGCAGCCATGTTGGTAGTAGAGCCCTTACACCTTGAAAACGGCTCTCTCATCCTGGCACACAGCGGTGATGTCCAAAGCTCCCATCCAGTTTCCTCCTGGAGAGCAGTCGTCGTTAATGCATTTGTGGGTCCTGCAACCTTGGGTGCAACATGTGTAGTCAGCAAGACTTGGAATGGTCCCTCCCGTCGTGGCTGGCCCAGTTCCTTCCTTTGATGACCTCGACGTAGACCCAGTCTCCTGGATTGATGGGGTTGTCGACCTGTGAGGAGGAAAGATCAAGCGGCAGTAAATTTGTCTTTGACACAGTTTGAGCGTCCTGATCATATAATCTGCCAAGGACTGCTCTTCATCTGTTGTTTGCAACTCTCGTAGTCAATTGTAGTGCCCATTTAACTGGCAAATAGGAATGTTTGCGGGAAGAGTTTGAACACTTCCTAATGATTCCCTTTAACCAAAAACTATTTATGACAGGGGCGTTCCCATTTATTGCCTCCTGGTTTAAAAGAGATTGTCTTACCCATGCCTTCTTTCTCCTCACACGATCGCACCCACACAGGATGTGAACACACACACAAGGGTGTGAACACACACACACACACACACACACACACACACACACACACACACACACACACACACACACACACACACACACACACGCACGCACACGCACACGCACACACGCACACGCACACGCACACACACACACACACACACATCTCTCGTGTAGCTTCTTTTGATAGAATCTCCTATCGGTAACTGTATGGCAGACGTTTTAGCATCTAATCCCATACTCTGCTCTCTCGCTTCTACTTTTTCATGTCGGTGCAGTCGTAGGTGGCCCCTATTGCAGTCATTGTCTTGTTAACTGTCGCCTTGTGACTCCTATGCATGATTGTGTGAATGTCAAAAATTGAACGTACCTAACTTTCTGACCATCCAACCTCCACTGTGGTACAAAAACCTTACTATTGTATTGAGTAGGTACATTGAGCAACCTAGCTTCCTCCTGACTGCCAAATGTCCTGTTCTAAAATTTATATAACTCGACCTCTACGTCTTAAGCTTGATGAGCCAAAATATCAGATCTTGCTCTTGTTTCCTACCGTTTTAGCCTATTTGTTTTATCCAAATCCGTTCAATCTCTGATTATAACGCTTTTCTCTGTAGTCCTACGTATTTTTCAAATTTTTATTTATTTATTTATAAAATCTCCTCAGTTCTGTCAAACTCAGTGCACAATGAACCTCCCTTCCACTTTGAACCAAGCTTCACCAAATTTGGTAATGCCGTAGCAAGGAGTGCGATTTGGTTGTCGGACACTCCAAGTCCATATCTTTTTGCTGCACTTCACCCTCTCAAGTTGGTGTTCTTTTGTTGTTGCTTCAGAGCGACCCCATCCATCACTCTTGAATGAGTCCATTGTTCAAATGAGTCAATTTTCATCATTGTGAGTTCCTCCGCTTTTCACTGTCTTTTCCGTCCCCGAGGATGTTGTCTGTCCTCCGGAGTGTACTTGCCCCTCTCCAAGCACAACAGTAGTATTTTCTTGTCCTTCGCCAAAGGTCAAAGGTGCTTCAGAGCCAGGCACCATTTTGTAGTTGTTCACGGCTGCAGGCGAAGACTCGGATTGGGTTTCAGGGGCCCTGACACTGAGAATGACAGGCTGGGACGTCAAACTTGTAAGACTATCTCCAAATTTAGCTGCTTCCATCAATTTGCTGGTAACATTTATTTACCAAACTTCAAATTCTCCTAATAACAGCGGTCTCGTTTTTATATCGTAAATCCTGCAACTCATCCTATTTTTGAACTACATTTTATCTATAGTTCCAATTTAATCGGACAGTATGTTGTCTTCAGTATCATTATTGAAAATCAACTCATCGAGGTCTGCGTTCCACATCAAGCCCTGATCTGTATGTCTTGACCTCTCACATGTTATTGTCATGCTTGCTCAAAAATGTGACTTAGAGTATGGTGCTGTGAATTCTCAATCTCCCCAATGAAATTGGATCCCACCTCGTAGTTCTTATCGTTCTCATGTTCCTGTTAGCCTGCAATTGTCCAAATCAAAAATGTTTTCTTTTAACTGTCTTTCTTTTGAACCTCTAAATCTCTCGTGTTGCAAACCTATCTACACCAGAACAAAAAAATTAACACAGTATAACACCAAATGTATTCGAAAATTCATTGTCATAAAGTGTTGTATTATTACTATCTTCCACTACCTGTCCTACTCACTCCCTCCTTTTGAGGCTTGGCAACGCCCATGCCTCACACCTTGACAAACTTTTTGGGAGAATGCGTTCTGTACTACATACGATTCCATCATCATTTAATTTGACTTTCTTTCGAAAACGCTTCTCAATTTCTCAGTTCACACATCTTCTACATGTGTTACTGGTTCTCCAGTTTTTGTTCTAGTTAATTATCAATCCAAAAGCTACGTGTTTCTTTCTAACATTCAACCTGCTCAAAATCACTCTTTCATCAAAGTCGCTCTACTAATTTTCCATAGTAGTCGCCAACGACTTCAACCATTCAACCTTTCATTCAGGCAATCATTCATCAATGCTCATCATATGCATCTCACACAGTCTCCAAAAAGGAGTCATACTATCACATTGGTCCCAATTCATCCAAGCTCACCACACAACATTCATATATCATTTTCAACTCAGGTTTCCTGGTAGAACAATCCACCAGTCCAAAAAAAAAAAACTTAACTAAAATAAACAACTGGCAAATTTATCAGAATTTTTTCTTTGTTTTTAAATTTGAAGAACTCAATCTCTCAGATTTAGCTTGCATTTAGAATTTTGCATAATCTTATAACACAACCAATCAATTATTCCTATTAAATGTAGCATTGCAAAATCTTAAATTCACAATTTAGCTTCTTCCAATTCCTGAAAGCATGTTCTGTCGTTTTTTTTTTCTTTCTTTCTTTTTTTTCTTCTTCGAATTTCTCATGTGTGCTCGACACTTAACATGCACTAGTGTGGATTAGTTTCTGCTCGCAAACAGATTTCTCTCTCTCTTTTCCTCTAATTTTTTTTCTGTCAAAATTGTTTCTGTTCTGCGGTGTTAATTGAATAGACAACAGTCTAGCAAATTTCTTTATACTAAAAGTTTAGCCAATCTTCATCAGTTTGGGACTTTAACTTTAACACATACGCACACACATGCACAGCTCTCGCGTGCGGAAGGTAGGTCTCAGCAACAATGATTCGTCACAGGCTGGCCATTTCCTGTGGTCGATCATGAGCTGGTCCCTCCCATGCACACGAGGACAGCACATTCTAATTTTATTTATTTATCTTCTAGAAGAAAGTTGCATTTCTTTACCACGTGATTTGCATATTTTAACTTTAGTGTAACACAATTTGAGCTCTAGTCATTTGTAATTTGGGCATACAAACAGCATTGTCATACTTCTTGGATGGACAAGACTTCTAATAATCTAAAAAAATTATAATAATCTGACAATGACATGTTTTGCTGTCATATGGGCATCTATTCTTTCTTTCTCTGTATGAGCATAAGTGGTCAAAGAGGAGGAAGCTTGTCATGCTAAAAATTTGGCTTTTCCTCTGCCCCTTCCTGCACCCTTTGATTGATATTGCTTTGCAGAACGACACACTCTTGCAAAGTGTCCTCGTTTCCCACAGTTCCAACAGTTGTCAGTGTCCCGTGGGGGTTTTGAATTATATGGCGGCCTGCGACCTTGTTGCCCTCTACCTCCTCCTCTGCCTTGCTGGGACCCTTGGAAGAAGACTGTTGTATCTTCATCTAGTTCATCATCATTATCTAGATGAAATACATCAGAACTTTTGCCTTTTTTTATCACTTTTTCAGCATGTCAAGCCCATTGCATAGTTGTTGTCACACTTGCAACATCCACTTCCACCAAATGTTTCCTCACCCAGTTGCCTATTTCAGGGCGGAAATTAGTGAGGAGCGCATTTTTAAGCTGTTGTTGATAAGCACTCTCAGCTGTTTCATTGAATGGGATGCCACTATGCACCCTGAATTCTTTTTCAAATCTCAAATGAAAATCATCAGTATCTTCACCAGGCTTCTGTTTTATTGCTGCCAAATGACCATAATTCGCTCGTCTTTGAAATATAGTTTGCACTCTTTGCACAAGACCATTCCATTGTGCTGCATACTTCCCTCCCAATTGATTTCCCTCAACGGGATAGGGAAAAGGCCCTTGATTATTTCTGCCTGTATAATTTCCTCTAACCTTTGCCCAGTCTTTTCCCAAGGAGGACATTGCAGCTTCTCCTGCCTCATGTCTATTCAGTCTATAGGAATGTATAATTCCAGCCATGTCCTCTGCCCATTTATCTGGGTCTTCAGCAACAGGGGTAACCCCTTCAACTGCTTTTCTTGCCTCTTCCAAAGTCCATGGCCGGAAAACATATGTATGTGGGGGTTGGTCTTCCCCTACAAGAGGATTTGGCACCTGTATCATTGGGCACACATCAACCTTGTCTAAATTTTGAGAAAATCTCGCAGCAGTGGTCAAACTTCTTGTTTGTACAGGACTTCTAATAATGTGACCCTGACTTCTTTTGCTGTTATATGGGGGGGGCTGAATTTTTCTTAAACTTGGATACAAGTTTTGTGTGCGAGCGGAAGGCCCCTCTTGCTCCTCTGCTCGAGCTGCCCCTTCAGCGTCGGCTGGAGCCGTGGCCGCGGCAGTGCGCCTGCGCACTGTGGCCTCATTGTCTTTCGGCCTGACAAACATAGTCTCAGCCTCATCACCTTTCATCTTTCTATCTTTTGTCTTTTGGATTTGTTCTCTTCTCTCTTGTGAAGCTTTTAACCACATTTTAGCACAATCCAATTCTCTCTCTTTTCTTTTCTTTTTCAGTCCATTTTTCTTTTTATTCACACTCTCTTCTAAAACATCGACTACTATCTTCCACACTTCAACTCTCAACTTCCCTTCTACTCCATACTTTTTCTTCCACTTCGGCATATATTGCATACAATTAAGAAATCTACTCGCCATGTACTTCTCATCTCCGTCAAGAGGTAGAGATTTACCGTTTTTATTTCCCATCTTAATTGTAGTAGTTTTAGGTTATATAATTTCTTTTTCTCAAAAATATTATTATTATTATTATTACTTATTTATTTAATTATGTCTTTGAGGATCCTCAATGCAGGTTTAAATTGACCTTTCAACAAATTACTAGCCTGTATTATTGCCGTGGATCAATGCTAGAACTGCTATTTAGTCAATTTATCCTACCAGTCACACACTCAATCACACAAACTCCAGCGCTTTTTTAGGCCTCATAGCTCGGACAAACCAAAGTCGTATCTCATAGCTCGGACAAACCAAAGCTGTATCTCATAGCTCGGACAAACCAAAGCCGTATCTCATGGCTCGGACAAACCAAAGCCGTATCTCATGGCTCGGACAAACCAAAGCCGTATCTCATAGCTCGGACAAACCAAAGCCGTATCTCATAGCTCGGACAAACCAAAGCCGTATCTCTCGTGCACACAACTTCAGGCCTTTAACTTACTTGTCCCCTTGGTTCGTTGCACTGCCGGGTCCCGTCAATCCACCTCTGTCAGACGAAGGCAGACCTAAGATGCTGGCCCAGCGAAGAATTCTCTTCCCAGGACTTTCTTCTCCAGGTCCTCCTAATGGACACTGGCTTGTCGACAATGCATCACATCCTCCGTCAGCCAGATAGCGGGTATGAGGGATCCCGGGTTTCGGCACCAAAATGTTAGAGATTTGTTCACTCCAACTTATTTTGCAAGAACCACACGGGAGACAAGCAAGTTCTTTTAGACACCTGCAGGTAGAGAGTTCACACGTTGAAGGAGTGAAGTCTGAAGCTCCCCCAACTGCAAGGACATATTTATTAAGAGAAACAGAGTGGGGGTATGGGTAGGCTGAATAGAAACCCCTTGTCCTCTAGTCTAAACATCTCAGGGGATGTTTTACGATCTTGTGATAAGGAGGACAAGGTAAGGTATTTATTACCTGTTGCATTCCAACATAATCCTATGATAAGGATACTCTGTAAAACCCTAACAGTATCTGTTCTTGGGTTTGGGGGATTAAGAGAGCTGACCGTAGAAGAGAGAATTTTAACCATAAAAGTGGTGATTTTACCCTTGCTTTTACTAATCAGTTCTGTTTTCATCCCAACAAGTAAGTTGCTTTTAGAATTGGACCGAGCCATTTTTTACTTCACCTGGAAATCCAAGTCAGAGGGACTGAAGAGGGACACCATGAAGAAAAAGAAAAAAAACGGAGGAGAAGGAGTCCCGGAGTTAAACCTCTTCCTCGGTAGAAGATATGTTGCCCTGCACCTGTGAAGCGCGGTTTGTTACACCAAATGCACCGAAAAGCCAAGCAATGACACGATTCCGGATGGGCTCATACCTTTGGAAAATAAAGCTAATACCCACCGACCAAAGAATTCCTGTGTCTTTTAATCTGTCACCTTCTTATTCCTTAGTCAAGAAGTTTTTGAAGAACTTTAAATTAGAGCAAGAGAATAGTGAAATTTTAACAAATCACAGGTCTATGATCTCTGTCGTACAGGAGCAGGAAGCGGCGTGTCCAGTGCACGGGCTTGCATTCGGTGAGCCCACAACAGTTTGACACAATGTCAACCACCGCGCCCTCTCGAAACAAACTTCGGGACCTGTTACGGGTGGTGGCCCATGATGTCCTCCAAGTCAGGTCCGTTATGCACTCCCGGGGCATGTCAGCGCTCTCAACGTGCCCCCGACCTGGCTGTGGCGCCCAGGAGTCGGTGTTGCACCTGCTCTGGTAGTGCAGGGCTGCTGTAGACTTGTGGGCGACCTGCAATTCCCGGCAAGGGAAGCGCTGTATGCAGACCTTGTACTCTATGGGGTGAGCCCATTGAAAATCAAGCAAGAAGACTTTACAAAGCAGTGGCTCACCTTTGCTGCCATCAAAGACGCCATGTGGACTTCCAGAAATTTGCTGGTAAGGAGGCACAGACATCCTAGGAGCCATGTTGTCTGGGGCTTCATGCCCCTGGTAGGGTCATCCATGGCAAACGGATCCTAGGTGAGGGGCCAGACAAAGCACGGCTCTCACAAGCCCCTTATGAAGAAAAACATAAATGGATTCCGTTTTCCGAGGTGGGGCTCGAAGGCGAGCATCAACGTCGGGTCAAACGCACCTCTTTCCATAAGGCGGGTTTGTCTTAGCCGGGTTCGGAGATTCGTCCGTAATCTAACCACCCGAGTTAAATTAACTCCACCGGAATCAATATAATTTCTGTACGACGCCAATCCCTCTCAAGTCACCCGAAGCTCGAGCCGAGTAACTCAATTCGAGGCAAGACTTCGAAGTGACCGCATCGTATTGATGGCTCCCCGCTAATGTTTGAAGTTCTTATTATGTTACGGATATTTTTAGATGTCTTTGTTAAGACCTCAGGGATTCGTTTGTATAGCGCACCCAAGCACTAGTTTTGCCGAAGTAAATGTTGATATGGGTCCGTTCCACTTGGTCGCTCATGCAGCGAGCCGACTAACTTGTTTATTCGAAAGAGAATCGAATTAATAAAAGTGTGACAATAATAGCATTTAAGAAGAAAATTACTGCACTTTATATTATTAATTCCAACTTCTTATAAGTAGATCTAGCACTTAAAGGTCGGAGTGCTTCACCCCACTTGATTGCTTTAAAAAAGAGTAACAACTTTCTTAAAACAAATAAAAATGTTTTACTCTATTTAGATTTGCCCAGTAATTAATTTGGAAGGCAAGTCTATTTTTCGACCGCGTCCTGTTTAACTTTTGACGCGGCCCGACAAATTTAGGAACTGGGCCGCGCCCGACAGACAATCGAATTTTTTTTATCCTTCACCAACTCTAATAATCTATTTTAACCATCGCCGTTATTTTATCTAGAGGAAGTAAATTTTCAAACGAATTAACATTTAACAAAATTAACTTTTCCCTTAAATATTTACGAAAGTTATTTAATTCTCTAACATGTTCGGAGTTGCTTTTTACGCGGCCCGTCAAAAAGGGGAGACAGGCCCGCGCCTTTCAAATAATTAAATTATTTTTAGTTCTACACTAAACCGATAATCCGAAATTTTTTTATCCTTCACCAACTCTAATAATCTATTTTAACCATCGCCGTTATTTTATCTAGAGGAAGTAAATTTTCAAACGAATTAACATTTAACAAAATTCACTTTTCCCTTAAATATTTACGAAAGTTATTTAATTCTCTAACATGTTCGGAGTTGCTTTTTACGCAGCCCGTCAAAAAGGGGAAACAGGCCCGCGCCCTTCAAATAATTAAATTATTTTTAGTTCTACACTAAACCGATAATCCGTTGTAAGCACTTTCGTTAATTTATTCAGACGAAGCAAACTTCCAAACGGATTGAAATTAACCCGTGTCTTAAATAACTACGGGAGTTATTTAATTCTCTAAAATTGTCTGAGGTTGCTCTTATTTATTACGGTCCTAAATTATACCATAATAATCCCCTGCACATTAATCAAATCGTCAAATCAACCCCAAACATTTGATTGCACATTCAGTACAGATCAGCGCACATCGAAGTAGATAATATACAAAACACATTTATTGACGAAACATGAAATCGAATTACAAATCTCAATTACTCCAGAAACCGAACAATTCCACTCACTGATACCCGTGTTAATAAAATCATTCAATCCCAGAACAATTCGATTGCAAAACACAGTTCATGACAGAGGGAAAAGGTAGATACCAGCTGCGTGCTATTTTTGGTGGAAGCAAAGTCGAGTGATCAATTCGATCTTACTTCTAAAATCCAAATTAGATAAACAGGCTGGCCTCGAGGGAGCCGGCGGCCCAATGACTATTTCCCACTCTCGCTAAAATACATAAAAGTCGTTTTCCCTCACCTAATTTCTCCTGTAAAGTTGTCCAGTCCAATTTTTTGGAGTAAATCCAAGTTAATTTCAGACCAGCGATCCTGCCTCTCGCACAAAGATCCCGGGACTCTGGAAAAAATCTTGAAACTCCTTCGGGCTTCTTCACGTATGAGCGCTCTTTGGGGGAAAAAGCCCCGTAGCTGCCCCTGCAGAACTTTTTATAGACTTGTCTGGTACCTATATTCTCTCTATAGGATAAGACCGCCTAGTTTCCCACGCCCTATAGAATCTGGTCAGTTTTCCCACGCTGTATAGGGTTTGGACAATTTTCCCCCTCTCATACACCTGCTGTCCTTCAGCAGATGTTTCCGCTTTGACCAGGCATTACTTTCCACCAATGTACAGCTAGCCGCCGGTAAAGCCTTTCACTTCCCCTTTTCTTCACTTCCTGTTGCATGAGAATAATTTTTAAAGTTACGCTTCAATTAACTCTGAAATAAAAATCTAAACCTTTGATCTATTTCTTTAACCAATTTATGTCACGCCACTATTCTCATAGTGACGGGTTTCTTGATCGAATTGACTAACAATATTGCTTTAGCGGTTACAGAATACATTTTTAGCCAAGCAAAGAAATCAAAAAGTAAAAATCACATTTGTGCTTCTCCAAACAATTTATGTCACGCCACTATTCTCATAGTGAGGGGTCTCTTGATCAAATTGACAAATAATATTGCTTTAGCGGTTACAGAAAACATTTTTAGCCAATGAAGTAAATTTTGAACTTTAGGCGTATCTGTATGTTGCATTAGATGATCCAATAGTAGCAGTAAGACTATCAAACTATATTTGCTGTACAGAGAAGCTTTAGTTTCAGTAGTGTACAAGTACTTAGTAGAAGATAGAAGGGCCAGTTGTCCGTGACCAGGGAGAATTCAGTTTCAGCAATGTGTGCAATCCTATAATAAGGTAAAGTGGCTGTTGTCGTCCATCACCAACAGCGCTGGTCAAGATCTCCTTTTTAGGACTGAAGTAAACTAGTAGATTGAAAACTACAGCTGTTACCCAAAGCCGTGACATCAGCTTCTTGTCAGGTATAAAAGCTACGGGCCTGACAAGAGGGGGGGGGGTTCGCTCTAGCGGGTGCCAGCGGTCTCTCATTCCAGCGGGGGCTCGCTCTAGTGCGGGCTCGCTCGCTCCCTCTTTTGGGGGGAGGGCTTTTTTTTACATCCATGCCTTGGGCCACTCAACTTTTTGGAAAGACTTCACTCTGACATCGGTTGAATAAAATCTTTTCCCAATCAGCCGTGGTCCCTGAATTGCTTATTTTTCTGAAAACAGCCACCGACCACCGAGTGTTTTTTGCAGACCAGCAAAGCAGCAAAAACCATATACCACACCAAGCAAAGAAATCAAAAAGTAAAAATCACATTTGTGCGTCCATGCGTGACTCACACTCTGACACCGTGTTCCTGTTTTATTTCTATTTTAACTTGCTTAGCTTATTCTGGCCCCTTTTTTGGTCTCATGTTTTGGTCTGGCGCCATCCTTTGGACAAATTTGGAATTTCAGCTCTGCCAATTTATTCCTGTGAACAATCCATTTTTTACCATTTGCACCTTCTTTTCCCCCCATGTTACATGACAGATCTGATATGTATTTCTGAGCACTTTGAAATAACATGTTTTTTGATATATTGCCTGAATAGCTTAATGACCCTTAAGGAACTGTTCAATGCATGGCTGACTATTTTCTAAATCACGGACACTGCCAAAGTTGTCTAAAAATTTACAGTACTTGATTATATTTTATGTATTGACTAATGCTTGACGCTAGTTTTCGATTACGACTGAACGTTCTGGACAGAGGAAAATATTTAGCCTAACAAAGAAAAGATATGGTTGGAGGCATGATTAAACTAAGAATCTGATGACGTAAGCAAGTACATGGAGTATCAAAAGAACAAACAAACAAAAACATGGTGAGTACAAAGTTTGCATAGTCAGGGAACATTAATAAATTGATGATGTCACAGCCAAAAGCTCACATAATTCCGTACAAAATGACAAACATGAAAGAATGATGAATGGGCGGTGTGCGGCAGTGGGCAAAGAGGATGTATGTGCAAGAATGGTTTACTGGAAGGAGCCTTGGAGATAAAACCGGTAGAGGTGCCAGAGGAAGAGCGGCAGAAGGAAAACAACCAAGAACCCAGCCAAAGGTGATCGCCAAGGCCGAAAGACGGGATGGAAGACAACAGCCCCCCCACACACCGAATCGCCCATAATCAGCACCCACCCCCACGGAACCAGCTCTCACCGAACCAGCACCCACTCCCATGGAATCAAACTCTCCTGCGAACTTGCCACACCCCGATTCATCACCCATCAAACTCGGCCCACACTAGCATGTGCAACTGAATATAAGCTGACCAAAGAACCTTGAACGTTGCCTTTTCTGAATGGAGACTTTCTGCTCTTGAGCATGGTCGCACGAAAGGCCCAGCGCTGTATTGTACTTTCCTGAAAACAGAGCTTTCTAAACAAGAATTGTGATTGAACTCAACCAACCTGTGTAAGTCTAAATTCCGTTTCGGTGTCTTAGCCTTTTCCTAAAACTGAAAAAAAAAAACGAGCGCACAGTGAGTAAATGGAATAACAGGTGATTGGCTATGGCTTTTGCCGTGAGGCGCGAATAGCGCGCTTCCCAAATTGTGGACCAAAATCCAACAAATGGTGACCATCCAACGTGATTTCTTCAGAAGGGAAAGTGCATGCTCCAGGAAGAATTCTTCCTTCTCCGCTCTTGCTCAACAATATTGCAGTCCGATCAGCACAAAAGGTAAGGGGGAACCTTTTTTTTTTTTCAATAAAACCTCCCAGTCCAGCAATGTTATGAAGTGAAAGCAGAGGAAAATTAAAAATGAATAATTTTAGCTCTGTGTTCAGGAATGGTGGTTGTATATACATTTATGATTGTATGGATGATTTCTTTTTGAAAAGAGAAAGGTGGTGAGGACTTCGTCTGATCACCGAAGGGTGCTCACACCGCTGGAACTTGTGGGATGCCAATGGCTAGCATATGGGCACCGGAGTGGCTTCAATAGTAGACGCTGTCGTGTAACATGGGGGTAGAGATGGTCCAAATGGTAGAATATGGATTGTTCACAGGGATAAATTGACAGAGCTAAAATTCCAAATTTGTCCAAAAGATGGCGCCAGACCAAAACATGAGACCAAAGGAGGGGCCAGAATAAGCTAAACCGGTTAAAATGGATATAAAAAAGGAACACGGTGTCAGAGTGTGAGTCACGCATGGAAGCACAAATGTGATTTTTATTTTTATTTCTTTGCTTGGCTAAAAATGTATTCTGTAACCGCTTTAAGCAATATTATTTGTCAATTTGATCAAGAGACCCGTCACTGAGAATAGTGGCTTCTCAGTGGCGTGACATAAATTGTTTGGAGAAGCACAAATGAAATGTTTATTATGTGATTTTTAATTTTTGATTTCTTTGCTTGGCTAAAAATGTATTCTGTAACCGCTTTAAGCAATATTATTTGTCAATTTGATCAAGAGACCCGTCACAGAGAATAGTGGCTTCTCAGTGGCGTGACATAAATTGTTTGGAGAAGCACAAATGAAATGTTTATTATGTGATTTTTATTTTTTGATTTTTTTGCTTGGCAAAGAATGTATTCTGTAACCGCTTTAAAGCAATATTATTTGTCAATTCGATCAATTCATGTAACAGAAAGTAGGTCAAAGGTGAAAAGGGGAAGTGAAAGGTTTTACCACTAGCTGTGCATTTGGTGGAAAGTACTGCGTGGTCAGGGCGGAAACAGCGGCTGAAGGCCACAGATAACAAAGCGTGGGGAGGCAGGCCAGTTCCCCCTATGGGGCGTGGGAAACTGGCCTGTTCCCTGCTATAGGCGTGGGAACTGGGCAGTCTTACCCTATAGGGAAAGTACCGGAGAAAAGAAAGGGGAGGGGGGGGGACGGAGAGGTCTATAAAAGGTCCTGCTGGAGAAGCTTCAGGGCTTTTCCCCCCAAAAGAGCTCTGATACGTGAAGAGGCCCGGAGGAGTTTCAAGATTTTTTCCAAAGTCCCAAAGATCTTTGTGTGAGACGCAGGATCACTGGACTGAAATTAACTTGGATTTACTCCTAAAAATTGGACTGGACAACTTTAAACGAGAAATTGGTGAGGATGACCGTTTTTATGTATTTTAGCGAGAGGGGGGAATAGTCATCGGGCCGCCGGCTTCCTCGTGGCCAGCCTGTTTCTCTAATTTGGATTTTAGAAGCAAGATCGAACTGATCACTCGACTTTGCTTCCACCAAAAATAGCACGCAACTGGTATTTACCTCTTCCCTTTTTTATCAACTGTGTTTTGCAATCGAATTGTTCTGGGATTGAATGATTTTATTAACACGGGTATCAGTGAGTGAAATTGTTCAGTTTCTGGAGTAATTGAGATTTGTAATTCTATTCCATGTTTTTTCAATAAATGTGTTTTGTATATTACTTACTTCGTTGTGCGCGGATTTGTACTAAATATGCAACCGAAGGCTCAGGCCCGCTTCCCCTTTTAGACGGGCCGCGTAAAAAGGAACTTCGATCAAGTTAGAGACTTAAATAACTTCCGTAGTTATTTGAGCCACGAGTGAATTTCGATTTGTTCGAAAGTTGTTTCGTCTGAATAAAATTAAAGGAAGTGTTTAAATCAGATTATTGGTTTTGTGTAGAACGGAAAGTTATTTAACTATTTGAAAGGCGCGGCTCAGTTCCCCTTTTCGACGGGCCGCGTAAAAAGTAACTTTGAGCCAGTTGGAGAATTAAATAACTTTTGTAAATATTTAAAGGAGGAGTGGTTTTTGTTAGAAGTGAATTGTTGGAAATTTACTTCTTCTAAATAAAATAACGACGACGGTTGAAATAAATCAGTGGAGTTGGAGGAGAATAAAAATATTTCGATTGTCCGTCGGGCGCGGCTCAGTTCCCCTTTTTGACGGGCCGCGTAAAAAGTAACTCTGAGCAAGTTAGAGAATTAAATAACTTTCGCAAATATTTAACGGAAGAGTTGAGTTTGTTGAAAGTGAATTCGGTTGAGAATTTACTTCCTTTAAATAACATAACGACGATGATTAAAATAAATCAGTGAAGTTGGTGGAGGATAAAAATATTTCGATTGTCCGTTGAGCGCGGCCCAGTTCCCCTTTTTGTCGGGCCGCGCCAAAAGTTAAATAGGACACGATCAAAAAATAGACTTGCCTTCCAAATTAATTATTGGGCAAATCTAAAAACAGCACGACATTTTTATTCGGTTTAAGAAAGTCGCTATTTTTTTCGAAGCAATTAAGTGGGGTGAAGAACTCCGACAGTCAAGTGCTAGATCTACGTATACGAAGTTAGAATTAATCATATAGGGTGCATTAATTTTCTTCTTAAATGCTATTATTGTCACGCTTTTATTAATTCGATTCTCCTTCGAATAAAAAAGTTGGTCGGCTCGCTGCATGAGCGACCAAGTGGAACGGACCCATATTAACATTTACTTCGGCGAAACTAGTGCTTGGGTGCGCTATACAAACGAATCCCTGAGGTCTTAACAAAGACATCTAAAAAATATCCGTAACGAATAAGAACTTCAAACATTAGCGGGGAGCCATCAATACGATGCGGTCACTTCGAAGTCCTGCCTCGAATTGAGTTACTCGGCACGCGCTTCGGGTGACTTGAGAGGGATTGGCGTCGTACAGAAATTAGATTGATTCCGGAGGAGTTAATTTAACTCGGGTGGTTAGATTACGGACGAATCTCCGAACCCGGCTAAAATAAACCCGTTACTGGGAAGCCTGGGGCACCTGATTGCAAGAGGTGCGTTTGACATTTTGGCGCCCAACGAGTAGGAGGGGGGTTGTGATTAAAAGTTTAGGAAAAAAAATAAAGATAAGACAATAGAAGAACATTTATTTTTTTGTTTTGATCACAGCTCCAAAACGAACCTGTGTGGAGTTTTTCAGTTTTTTCTTCCCAGAAACTGTCTTAATTCCGCTCACTGATACAAATAAATGTCAGAACGGCCTTGAGTGACATAAGTACAGTCTCTTTAAGGAATAGAGTTTCCTAGAAAAGAACCTTGATAGCACGGGAGGATTAGAACTGTATTGTGTCATAGTAAACGGTGACCGTTGCCCCTCAGCACATTACTTTAAGCATGAGTAAGGAGGAGATCCTTCACAGCTTGTACTTGTATGGGGTGCTGAAAGTAATGTTTGTAGTGTACGCAGAGTATGCGGCAGAACTTGCAAGAGAAAGAGGGGCCGGTACATGGGCACGGATATTGGGTATAAATACAGAAGATGAACCAGTCGATGAGGAGCCTGCAAATGTTTTAGATTTCATGCCAAAGCCAAGGCCAAAGAGAAGGCAACCAATTAGGAGACCGTCTGAAGAGAGGCCTTTTTATTTTGAAAGATAAAAAGAGAAGACTTGTCTCCCCTCTTCCTTTTCCTTTTTCTTTCTCAATTTAACTTTATAATAAACCTTCATTTCTCCCTTACAAAATTTTTTTTTTTTTTTGGTTCCTGGACACCTGTGTGGACCACAAATTTTTTTGTTCCCGGACACCTGTGTGGATTACAACATTTTTGTTCCCGGACACTTGTGTCGATTACAAATTTTTTTGTTCCCGGACACCTGTGTGGATTACAACATTTTTGTTCCCGGACACTTGTGTCGATTACAAATTTTTTTGTTTTTGGACACCTGTGTGGATTACAACATTTTTGTTCCCGGACACTTGTGTCGATTACAATTTTTTTTGTTTTTGGACACCTGTGTGGATTACAAGGATTTTTGTTCCCGGACGCATCAGAGGATTACAGATTTTTGTCCGCTGAACTCACAAAAGGATTTTTCTTCTTTCCGCCCTTTTCTCTTTTTTTTTTTTTTTCCTGCTGTTGAAGACTACAGTAAAGGCTGACCAGGAGTAGTAACTATACTTACTCTCCAGGCAGAAGAAAAACAGCCAAGATAATTTTTCTAAGGCTTGTATGGTACATGATTCTTAACTGTTGGAGACCTTCTGTGACTTACAGGTTCCCAAGAATTGAAAGGCTGAGTGGCTTCGGGCTGATGATTAGTCGTCATTTCCTGTTCGCTACAATAACGTTTGAATTAGAATTTGCAATTGAATGTACCCTTGTTAGAATTTCCTGTCAGTAGAAAACCTGGTGGGGAAAAAAGAAAAAGAAAAAGAAGTGCATCCCACCGTTGAGAGCATCAATAAGCGAGGCAAAAGTTCTCATATTGGTGTTCTGAGTAGAGGCGACGCAAAGGGCGCCGCTGAGTAACTAAGAGCTGAATCGACCCTGTTCCGAATGCGCACGGAAAGGCTTCGAAAGGAGACAGCTCGACCCTACAACTAGAGAAACTGCTACTCATTGAAAGGATGGCTAGCGGTGGAAGGAGATTGGATCCCGAACCTGGAAATCCTATGAATGGAACCGGAAAGGAGGGGTCTAATCCAGACTCTCCAAGACGACATGAAGAACCAGCATGTGTAATATTGTATGGAGGAGGCTTAGAGAAGTGGCCTCAGAAATGGACTGAGTACATAGTGGGATCAAACCCGTCGATAGAGGCAGGATGCCTCTCAACGCGGATGAAGAGAAGCCCTATGAATGGACTCTTTACACCGATGGGTCAAAAAAGGAAGGAGAGCAGAATGCCCACTGGGGTTTTGTTCTGAAGCAAAATGGAGTGGAGCGTTGCCGCCGCAAAGGAAAGACACCCGGCAGCGCGCAAACAGGAGAGGCCACGGCAGTGTTGGAAGGACTGTTAGAAAAAAAAAAAATCACGCTGGACGCGTAAGACTTATAACTGATAGTCATTATTGTGAGCAAGCTCTCAAATTCGATCTAGCCATTTGGGAAGAGAATGGCTTCGAGGGCGCGAAAGGAAAACTAGTGGCCCACTATGAAGTGTGGAAAAAGATAGCCGAGTTACGGCTAAATTTGAGTCTGGATGTGGTTCACCAGAAATCTCATGTGAAAGAAGGAGCTTATTGGAGAGGTAATAACAAAGTTGATTGATACGTCCAGAAAAGAAGAATAAAAGTTGTAGGAGCAGAAAAATGGGACAAGACCCCTCGCGGAAAAGTGGTCCCAGATGAGAGCGTGAGGCAAGTCGTGTCGGCAGTGCATGAAGCACTAGGCCACGCGGGTCCACTGCCTACGCGAAAAAAGTTAGAGATGCTGGAACTCTGGGTCCCTGACCGGACGATTCGTGCGGTCCTGCGGGATTGTAATCCGTGCAACAAAAACAACGCAGGGCGAAGAGGACGACGCACGGATGGAGTGAAGATTAGGAGTACTGTGCCGTGGGGCTCGGTTTGTATGGACGTAGCTGGCCCCATGGGAATAAGTGGCGCAAAGGGTGAGAAATACCTTGTTGTGCTGGTTGACTCGATGTCAGGACACGTCGGGCTGAAAGCAGTGAGAAAAGCCAATGCAAACAGTGTGATCAAGACACTAGAAGATGGGTGCATGTGGCTAGGAATCCCAAAAGAGTTGAGAACAGACAATGGAACACATTTCAAAAACGCCCAGGTGGACGAACGGTGTCGTAGGTGGGGAATAGTCAGAGTCTATTCGCCTCCCTATACACCACAAGCAGATGGGGTGGCAGAAAGTACTAGTGGTCTGGTCAAAACATGGTTGGGAAAAAATGCAAACGGAAAAGAGTGGAGTACTAAATTGCTTGATTTGGTTGCAGACCTGAATGGGAGGAGCAGCAGCCGGCCCTCCCCGCCCGAAGAACTGAACCAACGACTCTTTGTGTCACAAGAAGTGGGCAGAACCCAAGACGGCTGTCCCAGAATAAAGAGAAGTGTCGGATCAGCGTTGGACAGAAGGTGTGGATCAAGTCGAGGGACCTGAACAGCAACACGGCAGTGAAGGCCAAGTACGACTGCTCGGACATAGTTAGTGAAGTTTTGGATAGAAACACAGTACGACTAAAGAAGAAAGGTATCCAAGGAGTTGAACAGCTGAAGCCGTTATCGGCTGACCCGAGTCAAGCCAAGAAGTAATTTAAATAACATATGGCAACGGACCACGGAACAATCCCAGCCTTCGTGCGCATGGCCGCACACAAAGGTGCGGTCATCGTAAGAAGAACACCAAATGGGATCCAGACCGGAAGGGCCCTAAATCTGGTGAGATTGGCCAAGCGGGGTTGCACACCCGGTGGACCAGAACATTTTCACTGGACATGGGTCAACGAAGCTTGTGTCATTTGTTTGACACCCAACCTGTTGCCTGCTATGTGGTCGGGAGTAGGCTTCATGATGCCACCTGTACTGACCACCGAAGTAAGAGAGCTGGAATTTGCCCAGAGAAATGAGGACAAGCTTCCAGTCAAAGTATTAGATGCCATGGTATGCCACCAGTGTCGAATTACCATCTTGGCACGAATGGTGTTCTTTTCACAGTGGGAGATCGGACCAACTACGGATGTACGGGCTCGACAAATTAGCTCGTGCACGTGTGTTTGGGACAGCGATGAGCTGAAGTATTGCCTCATGTGTTTAGATCGCATGGCAAGAGGAAAATTATTGAAAGTCGGAGAAGCAGAGGGATGGCAAATTACCAGGGCAATGACCCCCCTGGCGACCCTCTATCCAGTGTTGGGAGGAGCGTTTTGGCCGGCATATGATAATAATCAGGCCATGAAGAACCTTTATCTGGCCTTGGGCCATTGTTGGCCTTGGCCAAGGCCAGTCGGCCGGCCTGCCCCCGACAGTTATACAGAAAAGGCCGACGGAATGGCCTTGTTTGCTCGTGAGTCGGTTCTTTCCGCAGGAGGAACCGCAGTCCTTGGGGACTTGCTTGAGGGACCTTGGAGGCCCATGACCTGGGCTCGGTCTATAGCCCAGTTGTTGGCGTGCAAGGACGCACCATTGGTCAAAGTGGAGGCAGCCCCTGCGGAAACAAGCCCGACCGTGAGCAACATGTACTGCTATCGAAGTGTTTTGGACACAAGTAACAAAGACTTTCAGTATGTGACCAAAAAGGGAATATACTGTTTTGCCCCTGGGAATAAAGTCGGATCAGTCCTTATAGTGAATGAGGGTGAAGCAGCACTGGTAGGGATTACAGTGAAAATGGCCATCATTCCTTACGAAGGAATATATTCACTGGGAATCAAATTGGAGGCCAAAAGGCTTAGCCAATTTGTAGCCATAAGAAACACCGGGTCCCAGATACGGGATATTTTTAGGGAACAAATACAAACGAGAAAGGAGCACGGCACAGTAGCGGAGATAGAACCTCAAGAAAAGGCCAAGGAGACAGATGACCTTGACCGGTCGGAAGCGAGAGAATGGGATAAAGGTCCCAGCCAGGAGTTGGCACAGGGATGTCCAGCTGGAGGAAGCATGTTCCAATCGGTGGTGACGGAGGAAAATTCAACCACTTCTCTCCCGCCAGAAGCAGGAGCCCAAGTGGAAATTCAAACAACTTTTCTCCCGCCAGAACCAGAAGTCCGAGTGGAAAGTCAACCCACTTCACTCCTGCCAGAAGCAAAAGTCCAGGAGGGAAACTTATCATGTCCAAAAGCGGAGGGCGGTGGCGTAAGTGACCAACCCAGGAGGATTCTACAAGACTGGACCCCTTTTGATTGGACGAAGTTGTATCCGGCAAATTGCCCTACTCCTGGCTGCGACGGGAGCGGTAGCGCCCGACCAGGGGCAACACACCACCGCTCATTTAGAGCTTGCCCGGTGTATGTGGGGAGCCTCGAGGTGTGTCCCACGCCTGGATGTGATGGAAAAGGAAACACCAGATGGGGTCCGGAGCGTCACCGCACCCTTAAGACATGTCCAGTGCTGGCAGAAATGAAGCGCAAAGCCTCCGAAACCAGGAAACAAGCCGGTAGCCAAGAGAACAACATGTCGAATGATGCGGTAGACACCAGGCCCGAGGAACCAGGTCCGTCTGCATCCGATAGGCCGCTGGGAACGTTGGCTCGAACGGCCTCCTATTATGCAGTGTGGTCCACAAAAACAGAACCTCAAAAGAAAAAGAGGGGTCGGGCCGCAGTAGAGGAATTGACTAGGCTGTGGAGCCAGCCAGATTCCCAGGGGGAGAATGACTGAAAAAAAAAAAAAGAAGAATGTGTACATACGTGTATATGTAAATGAATAGGCATGTAATTGTGTATGTATACATGTGTATATAGAAGTATGATGACAATGTATTATTAATGGACTGTACATAACCAAGAACAGAAAGAAGACCAGACGGGGACAGCAGAAGGAGTGACCACCTTGGCCAAGGAGGTGGGCGTTTTCCTTGGCACAAGGGAGGAGCCAGGGAAGGAGGAGGGGCTGGAAGACCTCCTATAAAGCCAGGAGAGAAGAGCCAGATCTTCATTCAGGCCTGAGGAGTGACCCACCATGAACTACCCGCGCGGAGCCAAGAGAAGGAGAACAATGAGCCTGGAGAGTGGGGAGTCACCAATGGCCCCCCCAGGCTACACGGATGATCCCGCTGGTTGCAACCCGGTGGAACCAGCGGGTAGGCTGAGCCCCGGGACCGGGGCTTCCACAGACAACGATGGGAAGAACTGGAGGAATCCGTTTTTCATGGAAGAAGAGCAAGAGATTTATGTAAATCAGGAATGGATAGCTCTGGAGCCAATCTACGCGAACGCAGTTCCCGTGAAAAAGGATCCAGAGCCGAACTTTGAAAGTCGAGGAGCAACTTTATTTGCAGACAGCGGGTATGAGATTCCCAGCACTTCGCCTTTCTGCAACGAACCACCGAATCTACCCGACAACCCTCCAATGGATTGGAGTACAATTGAATGGAGACCATCTACTTTCCCTCAGCCGGCGATATCATGGAAGAAGAATCTGGTGACGGATTGTCTGACAGCTATAATACTTTCAGTCATTTTGACAGCCAATCTAACGATAAGCTTGATTTGCAAGAACAAACGTGAAGAGAAAATTGTTAAAAGAAATTGGATTTTGAAAGTGGGCGAGGAGCATGCGGAATGGTATAGCAATGCCTCGTGTGTCCCGTTGCCCGAATCAAAAGGAGGGTATTGGGAAAAGAGTGGGAAAAGGCCGGATGAATTTTCATTCCCGGCCCCAATGAAAAACTCCACGTGCCGTGGCACTTATCCCGGATGGGAGCCGTGCTGGAGTTGTTTAGATTTGGTTTGTGAAAAAACTCAGGATTATTCAAGTAAGCGTCGCCTTAACCGGGTGCCGAGAAGCCTGTCCGAAAGCCAGAAGCCAGTATTTTGGGACTGTCAGAGAGTTTTTAGTAGGTTAAATGCGTGTTACTTTAACGTGGGACAATTTTGTGAGAATAATTATCATGTGATAATGTGGGCCTATAAATTCCAAAAGATGAAGTCCCCTGTCGCAGTGTCAACAAGGGGAGGGAGGAAGTTCAACCCAAATAAGGAACCAGTGGATTTTGAATTTTGGCTAAATAGTTCATTTCCATGGTTATGGCAGGTACAGAGACAGATCGCTGTGCCCAGCAGTGACCAGGGCAGACACCGGTTGTACCCGTCGGCAAGGCACTTATGGGTTCAACGGTTACCCACTCCTGCCGATTTGTTGACGGTAACTCCGGGAGAATTTGATAAAATTGACCAATGTGTAGTGGGCAAAATTTATGCTGGATTGCATGGGAGGGATTGGACAGTTGGGAGGTCACCAAGATGTGACCTGGATGAGATCAAGCGATCCGTCTTGGGCACCAGGTGGGTTCACAACTGTGCCAGTCTCTTAGTAAACAAAACAGTGAAAGGAATTTTACAGGCATGGTTTGAGATAAACGTTCGGGACCCCGCCAAGACATGGTGGGGATTTAACGGGTATGAGATGAAGCAATGGGTTATACCCTGTTTAAACGTAACAACAAATTACTGGGTTCAATACCAATTTATGTCAACAGTATATTTAAAAGAGACAGATATCAAGCCCACAGGAATATATTCCCCATATATTTATGTGAATCCTCGGCCCTGGGCGATGACTTGTAACACTGAGAAAACAAAATGTTTGATTACCTTAGCTCGTGAACAATGTGTTACACTGCCTAATTGGAAAGAATATTGTTTAGATAAATATCAAGATGAAGGATACAGGTGTGTAGAAGGGGCTTTATGGGAGTACGTCTCGCCACAAAACAGGTGGAGGCGTCAGCCCGCTAGAGACCGGGTGCCTTGTAGTACCTGGGTACAAAATGAAGGATTGCTAAATTTGGGCAAGCCAGTGTTTATCCCCTATCGGCTGCCGGCGCTGATGCAGATTGCTGAGGGGCGTGCGTTCCGAAAGAGTCTGTGTGAGGGGCGGCAGTTTATAGGTTTTGATTGGGTTGGCCCCAATAGAATTTTTAATAATGGAACATGTTTTTCCCCGTCAGAGCATTGGATAAAATGTGGTCATGGAGAATACATTCATGATTGCACTTGGTATGAGAAAATAGGGGCGGCGCTTCAGTCAGCAACAAGTGCCGCGGTTGAGGCTTTTGGTGATGTGATCAGCGGTGCATTGGAGGTGGTACTGGGGCCAATCTGGGCGTGGGTGCTAGTAGGGTTTGCGTTGATAGGAATAGCAACAACTCTGTGCATTGCCATAAAAGGAAGTATTAAGAGGCTTTTGTTTGACCCCCGCGAGAGAGAAGGCGTCTCTAGTTAGGCAAATGACGGCCCACAAGAGGGGTGGTCGGAACGTCTTATTAAAAGGAGAAGTCGGGCGGCCGTTGGGCATTTGAGCCTGACAGCTCAGAGACTGGAACTTCAAGAGACAGAAGAGAAAAAAGAAAAGAAGAAGAACTAATTATGGCAACAAACAGCTCAAGCGGGTTTTTAAATCCAAGAGGGAGGCCAGGAGCGATGAGAGTGAGTAACGAAGTTCAATATTGGGTTTTATTCAGTATTTGGACAGCCTACTGCTGTTCTGGGTCTTGGGATTTGCAACAACTCACTCGCCCCGTGGTTTTGGTCATATCAATATTCAAGGTTTTGATTTTGAGATTTTTATACACAAGACACACGATGGGTTTGGGTCTTTTTGTAGTTTACATGCATGGCCGAATGTATGTTGACCCTGATACCCCCAGAGGTATCGCCGAAATGGTATTGCTTATTTTGTGGAGTGTTTTGGAAGTGGTGTCAATTTTTGTTTATTATGTTGTGTTTGGGGTTGTCATATTAGAAGCAATATTAGTGATAGGAATGGCCATGTATGTTATAAAGATGGTAGCCAGACTTGACCAGCATGCCCGCACCTCTGTCGCGTGGAGATGGCGTACGGCCAAACTCGTACTCTGGTGCATAGTATGGGGGTCATTGTCTGTGTTACTTTGGACCGAAGTGGTGGACCAATTGGCAATGATAACCTGGTTTTTTACATACTCTGTTTTTTTTCCCCTCCCGCCCCGAGAGGCGGGAGGGCAGCAGCCGAGAAGCCCCTCTATTGTATACCGAGGGGCTGGCAGAGGGGTGATTGTTTGATGTGTAACATGAAAAATGTTAAAATTTGTGCTTCCATGTGTTACAGACTGTACACCGTATAACGGATGCACCTAAATGCATCCTATGCGGGATGAGCCACATGAAATTGGCCTGGGTGATCGGGAGATCTTATGTGGGAAACTGTTGTTATCAGGCCGGCTTTAGTTTGGCTTGGCTGGTCCCTGACGGTCTGTATGTAAAAGAGGGAGAGCAGTCCAGCTTGGACCATCTCGGATGGGAAGGATGTGCGGATTTGATGACCACCGCGACTCTGCTCGAGACAACTACAGGGCCCCTGATGGCACGTACGGTTCTCATGCATGGAGCAGGAGTAACCCACGGCACTATCTGGCCTTTGATTCACATGACCTGGCGTCAACAGAACGGCACCCGATGCGTCACTTCACATTGGCAATGTGGGCGCTGTCTGACAGTGAGCGCTCCTCATCGCTTTGTCCCGGCTGACTTTTACACGCACCCAAACGCAGGATATGGATTACACCGACCTATGGGGATGCCCAGCGAGGCCCCTGTGGGGCTTGTCCGGCCTGCGCGTCGGGGAGGAGGACGGTGTGTTGGACATTGGACCCTGGATGGGTCTTACGTCCGGTGCAGAGAGCCATGCGAGGGTTGCATGGGGCGTCGGGATCCAGACGGCAGCCGTACGTATGGAGGGCCTGGCTACAATGATGGTCCTCCCCTCGACTCGCCCACCAGCCCCGTACGGCTGATAAGCCCGCTGGATGTGGATGCAGCTCCTTCTGAGTCTGAGGACGACGATGAGGCTCGAGACGGAGGACGCGGGAGCGAGGCTGAAAATGAGGAGGCAGATGTCGAGAGTGTGGCCACGGGGCGTTCAACACCGGAGCTGAGAGCCCTCGCCGTGGAGAACCACGCTGACGACGACAACGCTGCTAGTCGGTTGTCGCGCCTGATCAACGCCCTCGCAGAGATCGCCCGACAGGGAGACATGGCAGCGGCCTGCCCTACTTCAACGACCGCTGAGGTTGTGAATATCTCAGACGAGGACGACGACATGGCTGTGTAACTCTTGGGGATCAGGGATAATTTATACCTGTTTTCAATCCAAGGGGAGGGTGTCGTGTAACATGGGGGTAGAGATGGTCCAAATGGTAGAATATGGATTGTTCACAGGGATAAATTGACAGAGCTAAAATTCCAAATTTGTCCAAAAGATGGCGCCAGACCAAAACATGAGACCAAAGGAGGGGCCAGAATAAGCTAAACCGGTTAAAATGGATATAAAAAAGGAACACGGTGTCAGAGTGTGAGTCACGCATGGAAGCACAAATGTGATTTTTATTTTTATTTCTTTGCTTGGCTAAAAATGTATTCTGTAACCGCTTTAAGCAATATTATTTGTCAATTTGATCAAGAGACCCGTCACTGAGAATAGTGGCTTCTCAGTGGCGTGACATAAATTGTTTGGAGAAGCACAAATGAAATGTTTATTATGTGATTTTTAATTTTTGATTTCTTTGCTTGGCTAAAAATGTATTCTGTAACCGCTTTAAGCAATATTATTTGTCAATTTGATCAAGAGACCCGTCACAGAGAATAGTGGCTTCTCAGTGGCGTGACATAAATTGTTTGGAGAAGCACAAATGAAATGTTTATTATGTGATTTTTATTTTTTGATTTTTTTGCTTGGCAAAGAATGTATTCTGTAACCGCTTTAAAGCAATATTATTTGTCAATTCGATCAATTCATGTAACAGAAAGTAGGTCAAAGGTGAAAAGGGGAAGTGAAAGGTTTTACCACTAGCTGAAGCAAGATCGAACTGATCACTCGACTTTGCTTCCACCAAAAATAGCACGCAACTGGTATTTACCTCTTCCCTTTTTTTATGAACTGTGTTTTGCAATCGAATTGTTCTGGGATTGAATGATTTTATTAACACGGGTATCAGTGAGTGAAATTGTTCAGTTTCTGGAGTAATTGAGATTTGTAATTCTATTCCATGTTTTTTCAATAAATGTGTTTTGTATATTACTTACTTCGTTGTGCGCGGATTTGTACTAAATATGCAACCGAAGGCTCAGGCCCGCTTCCCCTTTTAGACGGGCCGCGTAAAAAGGAACTTCGATCAAGTTAGAGACTTAAATAACTTCCGTAGTTATTTGAGCCACGAGTGAATTTCGATTTGTTCGAAAGTTGTTTCGTCTGAATAAAATTAAAGGAAGTGTTTAAATCAGATTATTGGTTTTGTGTAGAACGGAAAGTTATTTAACTATTTGAAAGGCGCGGCTCAGTTCCCCTTTTCGACGGGCCGCGTAAAAAGTAACTTTGAGCCAGTTGGAGAATTAAATAACTTTTGTAAATATTTAAAGGAGGAGTGGTTTTTGTTAGAAGTGAATTGTTGGAAATTTACTTCTTCTAAATAAAATAACGACGACGGTTGAAATAAATCAGTGGAGTTGGAGGAGAATAAAAATATTTCGATTGTCCGTCGGGCGCGGCTCAGTTCCCCTTTTTGACGGGCCGCGTAAAAAGTAACTCTGAGCAAGTTAGAGAATTAAATAACTTTCGCAAATATTTAACGGAAGAGTTGAGTTTGTTGAAAGTGAATTCGGTTGAGAATTTACTTCCTTTAAATAACATAACGACGATGATTAAAATAAATCAGTGAAGTTGGTGGAGGATAAAAATATTTCGATTGTCCGTTGAGCGCGGCCCAGTTCCCCTTTTTGTCGGGCCGCGCCAAAAGTTAAATAGGACACGATCAAAAAATAGACTTGCCTTCCAAATTAATTATTGGGCAAATCTAAAAACAGCACGACATTTTTATTCGGTTTAAGAAAGTCGCTATTTTTTTCGAAGCAATTAAGTGGGGTGAAGAACTCCGACAGTCAAGTGCTAGATCTACGTATACGAAGTTAGAATTAATCATATAGGGTGCATTAATTTTCTTCTTAAATGCTATTATTGTCACGCTTTTATTAATTCGATTCTCCTTCGAATAAAAAAGTTGGTCGGCTCGCTGCATGAGCGACCAAGTGGAACGGACCCATATTAACATTTACTTCGGCGAAACTAGTGCTTGGGTGCGCTATACAAACGAATCCCTGAGGTCTTAACAAAGACATCTAAAAAATATCCGTAACGAATAAGAACTTCAAACATTAGCGGGGAGCCATCAATACGATGCGGTCACTTCGAAGTCCTGCCTCGAATTGAGTTACTCGGCACGCGCTTCGGGTGACTTGAGAGGGATTGGCGTCGTACAGAAATTAGATTGATTCCGGAGGAGTTAATTTAACTCGGGTGGTTAGATTACGGACGAATCTCCGAACCCGGCTAAAATAAACCCGTTACTGGGAAGCCTGGGGCACCTGATTGCAAGAGGTGCGTTTGACAACGCTTAGGGACTTTGTACTGTTGCCTAAGGTCAGGGTCGATTAGATCGGCCAGGCCAACAATATGAGTCAGGGACTCGTGAAAGAAAAAAAAAAGGTGAAGGCATCACTGATATAGCAGGACGGATGCCTGGCGACCTTAATAGAGACCTTAGAGACTTATATTGCTGTCTAGGGCGAAGGGTAACTGGGTTAACCAGGTCGCTACATAATTGTTGAAGTGCGCTTATGTTGACATTGCGTGGAAAGCAAGCTTGGCTGTCAGATGGGACAGCGACGCAGCTGGAGTCAAAGTTAAAGTCAAAGTCTGCTTTATTGTCAATTTCTTCATATGCCAAGACACACAAAGAGATCGAAATTACGTTCCCGCTATCCCACGGTGACAAGACATAGTTCACAATGTACATACAAGTAAACAACACAAGAAAATAAAACAAGAAGGCACAAACAATGAATAAATAAGAGTGATGAATCAATAATAAATAAACAAATAACACAATAAATAAGTACAGGACGCTACGCAGAAGGGGGAAGAGAGTTCAGGATTCTAACAGCCTGGAGAATGAAGCTGTTGGTGAATCTAGCGGTGCAGGAGCGCAGGCTCCTGTACCGCTTCCCAGAGGGCAGAAGATCAAACAAAGAGTGAGCGGGGTGACTCACATCACTCACAATTGTGGTCGCCTTCCGGGCGAGATGGGAGGTGTAAATGCCCTTCAAGGAGGGGAGTGAAGCACCAATAATCTTACCAGCCGTGTTCACTATACGCTGCAGGGCCTTCATTTTGTATGCAGTGCAGCTACCACCCCAGACAGCGGTACAACTGGAGAGGACTCTCTCAATGGTGCCACGGTAGAATGTAGTCATGACGGCCGGAGGAGCACTTGCTCGCCTGAGTTTCCGCAGGAAGTACAGGCGGCGCTGAGCTTTCTTCGCCAGTAACGCGGTGTTGGCGGACCAGGAGAGGTCCGCACTGATGTGCACCCCCAGGAATCTGGTGCTGCTCACCCTCTCCACCACAGCACCGTCGATGGTCAGCGGGTGTGACCCTTCCGGAAGTCAACAACAATTTCCTTGGTCTAGTTGATGTACATAAACTATTCATGTACAATAATGCGAAATTTAATCAGGATGTGTCACAAATCAAAAGGCACGTTTAACTCCCATGCTAATATTCTGCGAGCAAGCATAGCTAGATAGCTGGGCCAAGTTTGAGAACCAGTTAGTGAGCTCGAACCTAATAGCTGGTTGAAGCGCTGGTCTTGGTAAGCAGGATCGAGTCCTGATTTTGATTCTTCTATCTGTACAAGTTTGAATGTGACAATAGCCATGCCTAATGAGCAAAAGGACAAGGTGTGTCCTTTAATCAAAAAAGATGTGGCCAAAGATTCTCTCAGAAGGGACATTTAAAAACACATGTAAGAACACACACAGGTGAGAAACCTTTTTCCTGCTCAGTTTGTGGCCATAGATTCTCTCAGAACTGTGGTAGATTGAATCGAGCACTCATCCTGATGAACATTTGGACTCTGAGTTACAACATTCTCAGACTACTGCAACAGTGGACTCACCACCACTGGATCCGGTACCACACACCCCTTATCCTGTGTCTGAGAACAGAACACCCACATGCTATAACAGGAGTGGCAGAGCAGTTAAGCGCCCTGCCAGGTACACCGATTGACTTGAAGTGATGTTGTTACTCAGTGTTTAAAAAAAAAAAAAGGATGGAGAAAATAACGGGTGGATGATTTGTGTTTATCTTGAAATGTTATAAAATGTTATAAGTGCGAAGAGAAAGTAAAAAAAGAAAGGTCAACATGATTCGCCAAACGATAAGCTTAACAGAATAGCTTGTTGAAAGCCATTTGGTTTATTGAAACATGCCTTGTTTATAATTGAAATATGCATGTTGCAATTTTGATCAGTGTTGATACGAAAGAGTTGAGGTAACTGATGGATAAACTACTTCTCAGTTGGAAAAGAGGGATGTGGTAGATTGGACCGAGCACTCAGTGATTGTGTGGTCAGGTCTGTGTGGGGTCGTGACGGAGCACCCGGTAAAGATCGGCTCGTACTGCATCTTTGCCTCCGTGTGTTATTGTTTGAGCAATCAATTAGCAACCCACTATAAGTGATGTTAGGTTACGGATTTTAGTTATTGATCTGACTCCAAATTGCGATCAACACTGTTAGGGTTTTTCAAATTATCCTTATCGTATGATTATGTTGGAATGCAACCGGTAATAAATAACCTACCTTGTCTCATCCTACAGAAGGTCGTAAAACATCCCCTGATATGTTTTGACTAGAGCACAAGGGTTTCCTTTTCAGTCACTCTCACCCCCACTCTGTTCCTCCTAATAAATATGCCCTTGCAGGAAGGAGACTTTTCAGATTTCATTCCTGTAGCGAGTGATCTTTCCACCTGCAGGTGTCTAAAAGAACTTGCCTTGTCTCCTGTGTGGTTCTTGCAAAATGAGTTGGAGTGAGCAAATCTCTAACATTTTGGTGCCGAAACCCGGGACCCTCATACCCATCATCTGGCTGACGGAGGACGGCGCGCTGTACACCGTCGACGGGCCAGCGTCCACTAGCCGGACCTGGTAAAGAAAGACCTGGGAAGGAAATTCTTCGCTGGGCCAGCATCTTAGGTCTGCCTTCGTCTGACAGAGGTGGATTGACGGGACCCGGCAGTGCAACGAACCAGGGGACAAGTAAGTTAAAGGCCTGAAATTGTGTTGTGTTGTTAAACATGTAACACATAGAGGTGCACGGGAGCCAGCTTGGGTTCAAGTCCCAGTGGAAGAAACAGGCTAAGAAAGGCAGAGCTTCTTTTTCGTTCATCGAAGAACTGTGTAGACTCTTCTTTGTCTGTTTTTCCGAGCTGAGGGATCTGGCTTGGGTTAAAGTCCCAGTGGAAGGAACGTGCTAAGAAACACGGACCTTCTTTTTTGTTAATCAAAGAAGGGCGTAGATTTTTCTTTGTATGTTTTTCCAAGCCAAAGAATAGCTTGGGTTCAAGTCCCAGTGGAAGAAACGGGCTAAGAAAAACAGAGCTTCTTTTTCTTAATTGAAGAAGGGCGTAGATTTTTTTCTTTTGTCCGTTTTTCCAAAGCTGTTTGGGAGGGTTTTACACCCATCCCTGGATAGGCCTAAAAAAGCGCTGGAGTTTGTGTGATTGAGTGTGTGACTGGTAGGATAAATTGACTAAATAGCAGTTCTAGCATTGATCCACGGCAATAATACAGGCTAGTAATTTGTTGAAAGGTCAATTTAAACCTGCATTGAGGATCCTCAAAGACATAATTAAATAAATAAGTAATAAATAAGTAATAATAATAATAATATTTTTGAGAAAAGGAAATTGTATAACCTAAAATTACTAGAATTAAGAAGGGAAATAAAAACGGTAAATCTCTACCTCTTGACGGAGATGAGAAGTACATGGCGAGTAGATTTCTTAATTGTATGCAATATATGCCGAAGTGGAAGAAAAAGTATGGAGTAGAAGGGAAGTTGAGAGTTGAAGTGTGGAAGATAGTAGTTGATGTTTTGGAAGAGAGTGTGGATAAAAAGAAAAATGGACTGAAAAAGAAAAGAAAAAAGAGAGAATTGGATTGTGCTAAAATGTGGTTGAAAGCTTCACAAGAGAGAAAAGAACAAATCCAAAAGACAAAAGATAGAAAGATGAAAGGTGATGAGGCTGAGACTATGTTTGTCAGGCCGGAAGACAATGAGGCCGCAGTGCGCAGGCGCACTGCCGCGGCCACGGCTCCAGCCGACGCTGAAGGGGCAGCTCGAGCAGAGGAGCAAGAGGGGCCTTCCGCTCGTACACAAAACTTGTATCCAAGCTTAACAAACCTGCAGCCCCCCCCCATATAACAGCAAAAGAAGTCAGGGTCACATTACTAGAAGTCCTGTACAAACAAGAAGTTTGACCACTGCTGCTAAATTTTCTCAAAATTTAGACAAGGTTGATGTGTGCCCAATGATACAGGTGCCAAACCCTATTGTAGGTGAAGGCCAACCCCCACATACATATGTTTTCCGGCCATGGACTTTGGAAGAGGCAAGAAAAGCAGTTGAAGGGGTTACCCCTGTTGCTGAAGACCCAGATAAATGGGCAGAGGACATGGCTGGAATTATACATTCCTATAGACTGAATGGACATGAGGCAGGAGAAGCTGCAATGTCCTCCTTGGGAAAAGACTGGGCAAAGGTTAGAGGAAATTATACAGGCAGAAATAATCAAGGGCCTTTTCCCTATCCCGTTGAGGGAAATCAATTGGGAGGGAAGTATGCAGCACAATGGAATGGTCTTGTGCAAAGAGTGCGAACTATATTTCAAAGACGAGCGAATTATGGTCATTTGGCAGCAATAAAACAGAAGCCTGGCGAAGATACTGATGATTTTCATTTGAGATTTGAAAAAGAATTCAGGGTGCATAGTGGCATCCCATTCAATGATACAGCTGAGAGTGCTTATCAACAACAGCTTAAAAATGCGCTCCTCACTAATTTCCGCCCTGAAATAGGCAACTGGGTGAGGAAACATTTGGTGGAAGTGGATGTTGCAAGTGTGTTAACAACTATGCAATGGGCCAGACATGCTGAAAAAGTGATCAAAAAAGGCTTCTTCCAAGGGTCCCAGCATGTTAGAGGAAGAGGTAGAGGCCAACAAGGTCGCAGGCAGCCATATAATTCAAAACCCCCACGAGATTCTGACAACTGTTGGAACTGTGGGAAACGAGGACACTTTGCAAGGGAGTGTCGTTCTGCAAAACAATATCAATCAAAGGGTGCAGGGAAGGGCAGAGGAAAGGCCAAATTCTCAGCATGACTAGACCCCCCCCCCCCCCCCCCCCCTTTGACCTCTGGTGCTCCTATAGAGGAAGAAATAGTAGATGTCCATACAGCATGGGACATTCTGAGTGCATTAAAAGAAAAACCATATGTTACTCTAAACATTGGAGGCAGTGATGTCGAGTTTTTGTGTGATACCGGGGCTTGTAAAACCGTGATAAAAACTAAAGTCCCAAATCTAAAGGCCTCCCAAAATACTATTTGGGTGAAATCTGCTGATGGGCAGGTACACAAGGAAAGTATCTCTAATCCAGTTGAAGTGAGAGATAAGGAAACTGGAAGCATGGCTTCAGTTTCGATTGTCCTATCCCCAAAATGTCCCATAAACCTGTTGGGACGAGATCTGATGACTCGGTTGGGAATTGCAATAATTCCAGTAAAGGATGGCATGCGAGCATGTAGAGTGAGAGATGTGGACTCATATGCTGCACAAGCAGGTGAACAGATTTGCTGCTCCTATGCCATCCCTCCTGAACGAAATCCTAAACTCCCAAGCAGATTGCTGAGTGAAGCTCGAAAACAATTGTCCCAACCTGAATCAGAAATGACTTGTACTGAATTACATGTCACCATGAATATTCTCACTGATCCACAAGATGACTATATTGGAAGTTTTCTCAGCGACACAGAAGTAACTTTAACAATCACTGCTCTGTACACTGATCGCAGGTCATTTGCAGCTGCCGCTGTACTCTTGCCCGCTCCTCAGAAAGACAGATACAAATTGTCGGCTGTACCCCACATCTCATTGTTTAAACCTCACAGTATAACGTGGGCAGATGTGGGTTCCCGAATTAAACTTGCTGGATCTGTGACTGATTATGAGGACAAAGGTGATGGGTGGAGCTACAGTACCAGTTGTGACGTGTGGAAGCAAACAGTGTGTGAAGTGGCTGTAGGCAGAGCAGGCGCTTGTGCGCTTCCCTGACTAGTTGACATTTGTTTGAATGAAAAGGAGGAGGGGGAATTGGCTGGGCTTCCTGAAAAACTGTGGACCAAGGGCCCATCTGATGTAGGACTTTTAAAATCCATTTCCCCAGTACAGATCAAACCAAGATCAGAGTGGCGTCCAAGAGTTAAGCAATATCCTTTAAAACAGGAGGCAATAAATGGGATTGCCCCTGTTATAAATGATCTTTTGGCAGGAGGAATCATTAGGGAATGCTCGGATTCTCCTTGCAACACTCCCATTTTTCCAGTCCAAAAGGCCGACAAAATTAATTGGCGAATGATACAAGATTTACGAGCAGTGAATGATGCAGTGCAAACAAGAGCACCCAATGTGCCTGACCCACACACACTTCTGAACACTTTGAAACCTAATCAGAAGTTTTTCACAGTAATTGATCTCAGCAATGCATTTTTCTCAGTGCCAATTCACCCAGACTCACAGTTTTGGTTCGCTTTTACCTTTAAAGGACAAAGCTATACATACACCAGATTGCCACAAGGATTTGCTGATAGTCCAACTATTTTCGTTCAAGCTATCATGGCCTGTTTGGCTGATTTTCAGATGTCAAACAAAAGCCAACTTCTAGTTTATGTAGATGATCTCCTGGTAGCCTCTGAAACTGAAGCTGCTTGCAAGGCAGACTCCTTAGCATTGTTACACTATCTCTGCAAAACAGGGAATAAAGTGAGCAAAAATAAGTTACAATGGGTCAGACAGGAAGTGAACTATTTAGGTCACACTTTGTCGGCTTCTGGAAGACAGATACAAAGAACCAGAAAGCAGATTATTTCAGATACACCGAAACCTGAAACAAAAAAACAAATGATGTCATTTTTGGGGCTCTGCAATTACTGCAGAGCATGGATCCCACATTATGCGGAAAAAACACAACCGCTGCTGGATATTGTGCATGGAGTTCCCATGACAATGACAGAAAAAATCATGTGGACACCAGTAGCGGATGATGCTTTTGTAGTGCTGAAACAGGCTCTGATAGAAACCACAACTCTTATCTTGCCAGACTACAATAAAACCTTTGTGCAAACAGCAGACTGCAGGAATGGTTTTATGACCTCAGTGTTGCTGCAGAGTCATGGCAGCAAACTAAGACCAATTGCATTTTATTCAAAAAAACTGGATCCAGTGGCTCTGTCTTTACCGGACTGTGTCCAAGCAGTATGCGCGGCGGCGCTTGCAGTGAGACAATCTGCAGATGTGGTGCTCTTTCACAAAATGGAGCTGCTGGTTCCACATGCTGTAGATGTGTTGCTGCTGCAAAGCAAAATGAACTTTTTGTCGCCAGCCAGACATCTGTCCTACACAGCTATACTTCTGTCACAACCACACATCGTGATAAAGAGGTGCACAATCCTTAACCCAGCAACGTTGATCCCGTTGCCAGGGGATGGAACACCACATAACTGTTTGGATGCTACACAACATCTACAGCTGCCCAGAGAAGATTTAAGTGACACGCCACTTGACAAGGGGGAAAAGTGGTTTGTGGATGGATCATGTTCAAAGGATCCTAAAGGAAACAATCAAAGTGGTTATGCAATTGTGAAATTGCCAAACCAGATTGTTGAAGCAGAGAAGCTTCCATACACCAGGTCAGCACAGGCTGCTGTGCTGATTGCTCTAACAAGAGCTTGTCAATTAGCGGAAGATAAGGAAGTCACTGTATACACAGACAGTCAGTATGCGTTTTCTACTCTGTTCTATTTTGCGAAACAATGGGAGCGCAGAGGGATGACAACATCAACCGGTAAGCCGGTTACCCATGCCTCCTTGTTAAAAGAATTGTTGCAGGCCATTCTTTTACCTGCTAAACTAGCTGTGTGTAAATGTGCTGCTCACACCACTGGCAGAGATGAAGTCTCAAATGGAAACAGATTAGCAGACAAAATTGCAAAAGAAGCAGCTGCAGGGAGACATGGCCATGAATTTTTTTTAATGGGTTCAGAGGACACACAACTCATAGATAAGACTGTACTGACAGATATGCAGGGCAATGCTCCAATGGTGGAAAAACGAATGTGGACGACAAAAGGTGCAATAGTGGATACAGATAATATCCACCGCATCAATGACAAACCTGTTTTACCAAAATCACTTTTTAAGGCAGCAGCGCTTGCGACACATGGGCCTTGCCATGTGTCGACAGGAGGGATGAAGTCCATCATAGATCAACAATTCACTACCTTTGGTTTAGATGCTTACTTAAAAAAAAATTGTAAAGCATGTCCTGTTTGTGTGAAACATAATCCACAAGGAAACATGAGACCTAAGAGAGGCTCATTTCCAAAACCCTCTTATCCATTTCAAATCATGCATATGGATTTTATTGAACTCACACAAAGTGGACCTTACAAATACTGCCTAGTGATGATTGATGCATTTTCAAAATGGGTGGAAGTAGTTCCATCTAAACGCGCAGATGCCTTAACAGTGGCAAAAGCTATCTGCAAAACCATCATACCAACTCATGGCATCCCCCAAACCATTTACAGTGACAATGGTCCACACTTTGTGAACCAAGTTGTGCAGAACATGGCTGTACACCTTGGAATAACGTTAAAAACCCACTGTGCTTGGCATCCTTCGAGCGCAGGCCTGGTTGAACGGGCAAACTTTACTATCAAAAGCAGGTTGAAAAAATGCATGGAAACAACAGGCAGACCTTGGCCAGAGTGCCTCGACTTAGTGAAGCTCTATATGAGAATTACTCCCACTTCCGAAGGACTAACACCTTTTGAAGTCATACATGGGAGACCATACAGACTACCAGTGTTCCCTGCAGATTTGCAAAAAGCAGACGAAGAACAGACCTTGGCAGATTATCTAATCAGGACGCTCAAACTGAAAGATGTGTCCAATGCAAATTTACTGCCGCCAGATCTCTCCCCCTCACAGGTGGACAACCCCATCAATCCAGGAGACTGGGTCTACATCAAGGTCATCAAAAGAAAGAACTGGGCCAGCCCGCGGTGGGAGGGACCATTTCAAGTTTTGCTTGTTACTCCCACGGCGGTTAAGATTTCTCAACGGCCCAGTTGGATTCACCTCAGCCACTGCAAGTTGCAGAGAGTGCTGGACCCCTAATTCGGAGTGGTGGGGAAGGCTAACTACAAAGGAGTCCCATCGTTTAGGGTGAGACGTCTCAATGTTGGTGAAGAATTCATCGATCCCCACTCCGCTAGGCGAGGGGATGTCCCGGTGTCTCTGCCATCCTAGTAGCAACGGGGCTCCATATGCCAGATGGATCCTCTGCTGCGTTGTGGTTGGAGCGTGCTATGGTCTATTGACTCATCTGAACAGACCAAATGACAATGTTGCCCGTGGAAAACGATGGTCGCATGATGAGAACTTTGAGGACTGGTCATGGGACCCCAGAAACCCATACGAAACCAACACTTGGTACCGGTATGTCAAGTTCACTGTGAGAGCTCACACACAGGAGGGGTGTTATGTGTGTTCGAAAACCCCCCTTCCTCCACGCAAGTTCGCTTGGAGGCCAGAGCAATGAGTGTCACTGAAGCAAAATGTATGGCATCCATGGGAGGAGTTGGATATCAGCACCGTGCCGTCACAGTCAAAGATGCCGGCCCTTACCGCCCTGGACTTGCTGACGGTGCCTGTGATCAGCTATTCTGGACAAATCTCAATGTGACTGTTAGAGGACGAACAATACCACAAGTGGCCTACACAGAGAGACCAGCTGGAGTGAATTACACATGTTACATCCAAGGTAACAAGACCCACGTCTGCATTAACGACGACTGCTCTCCAGGAGGAAACTGGATGGGAGCTTTGGACATCACCGATGAGTGTCAAGATAAGAGAGCCATTTCAGGTGGTGAGGGCTCTCCAACGAACATGGCTACACCATCGAACGGAACATACTTCATACAGAATGGCTGGTGGCTTTGTGGTCACAAGGTTTATCCGATACTGCCCGCCAACTGGACAGGAGTGTGTGCACCAGTGTGGGTGACGGACCACACCTACAGGATACGACATCATCAGCTGACAGGAGCACACAACTCTTCTGGACGTCGACGCAGAGCAGTTGCAACCTTTGACCCTCATGACCCTGTCTGGGGTGCGAACGTTCCAGAGGACCATAAAGTATGGTCCGTCGGAGACAAAGTTGTCCTTGCGCTCTTCCCTCAGATTGGGGTTGGGAAACTATCGCTCTTCATCGAGACACTGAACTATCGTTTTCAATCCTTTGTGAATCTCTCACTGCAAGTCAACGATGGACAAAATAGAGAGATTCAGGCTATTAGACTGATGGTCTTGCAAAACAGGATGGTTCTGGACTTGTTGACGGCAGCACAAGGTGGTGTGTGCCACATCATTGGGACTTCCTGTTGCACATACATACCAGGAGAAAATGACACCCACATAAACGACGCCATGAATTCGCTGAAGAACTTACAGCAGGCCATGTCTAATGACAAGGTCCCACATCAGTTTGATTTCTTTTCGTGGCTATTCTCTGGCAACTGGTGGCAACTGCTTTTGAAATTGCTGTCTCCTGTGCTTGTTGTGCTGGTGGTGTTGTGCTTGTTTACGTCCTGCGTTATCCCATGTTTGAAGTCTGCTGTGTCGAAGTTTGTGTCCTCTACTGTAGCCCAAGTTCATATACAACTTCTTAGAGATGACGGATGTGATGACGATAATGACACGTGGATTGCGTAGATGCTGTTCTGTTGAGCATGTTTTACAGAAACTTGATGATTTGACCATCGAAAATGCTTCGCAAGTGATGGATACAATGATGTACTGTTTCTGTGTTTTTGTTTTTTATTGATAGCATTCTGGTCGTCTTAGGCAAAGGGACCGTGTAAGAATTTTCCTGCTAATAACATCTGGCCGGCAGGTTTTTCGCTTACACAATAAGTTTGATCTTGGGGTATTGAGGTAATGCCTCATCTTCACTGGAAAGTGTTGCTATCATTGTTTGTTGTTTTATTTTTACTATTCATCTTTCTTCATTATACATGTATATATGTTTTTTACTTGTCTTTGTTGTTTGGGGTGGCATAATCATATGATAAAACAGGAGGGAGATGTTAGGGTTTTTCAAATTATCCTTATCGTATGATTATGTTGGAATACAACCGGTAATAAATAACCTACCTTGTCTCATCCTACACAAGGTCGTAAAACATCCCCTGAGTCGTTGGTTCAGCTCTTCGGACGGGGAGGGCCGGCTGCTTCTGCTCCTCCCGTTCAGGTCCGCAACCAAATCAAGCAGTTTAGTACTCCACTCTTTTCCGTTAGCATTTTTTCCCAACCAAGTTTTGACCAGACCAATAGTTCTTTCTGCCACCCCATTTGCTTGTGGTGTATAAGGAAGCGAATAGACTCTGACTATTCCCCACCTACGACACCATTCGTCCACCTGGGCGTTTTTGAAATGTGTTCCATTGTCTGTTCTCAACTCTTTTGGGATTCCTAGCCACATGCACCCATCTTCCAGTGTCTTGATCACACTGTTTGCATTGGCTTTTCTCACTGCTTTCAGCCCGACGTGTCCTGACATCGAGTCTACCAGCACAACCAGGTATTTCTCACCCTTTGCGCCACTTATTCCCATGGGGCCAGCCACGTCCATACAAACCGAGCCCCACGGCACAGTACTCCTAATCGTCAATCCATCCGTGTGTCGTCCTCTTCGCCCTGCGTTGTATTTGTTGCACGGATTACAATCCCGCAGGACCGCACGAATCGGGTTAGGGTTAGGGTTAGGGTTAGGGTTAGGATTGCGGTAGGAGCCCCCCTTCCTGTTGGAAGCAGGGGCAAAAGCACGGTCCATCCGTCCAGCACACCTCCCAGCGTCCAGCCCAGGGTTCTGATGAGCAAAGCGGCGGCGTCGGCCATAGTGAACCGTGGTCCAACCTTGCTCCATGGCTGGAATTCGCCTTTGTTATATATGTAATAAACTTGTTTTTATTCAGCAAAATTGTTTTTTATATAGGGTTGTTTTTATTGGAATAGTTTTTAATACAATTTCTTTTGTTAGATTTTGTTTGGCCAATATATAATGTAAGTGTGCCTTGACAACGTTTCGGCCGCTAGGGCCTTCCTCAGGTCTGGCACACAAAAAAATGAGATTGATGCTGATATCCACTGTTTGTAATTGCTGCTGAGTTGTTTTCTCTTTGCTCTCTCTCCACGCACTGAGCGTCTGTTGCGCCGCGCGTCCTTTTATAGTCTCTGTTTGGTAAGAGTTTCTATTTTCAAATTTTAGTTTTTGTTTCTGACTTTTTCTTTTTTGGAAATAAAATTGGTTTTGGCCTAATTGAATGTTTTCCAATTACGATTTGATATTATGAATTATGATTTTGAATATTTTATTGTTTTGTTTTTTATTTTGTTTTGTTTTTTTATTTATTTTTGTTTTTTAATCTCTGTTTGGTAAGAGTTTCTATTTTCAAATTTTAGTTTTTGTTTCTGACTTTTTCTTTTTTGGAAATAAAATTGGTTTTAGCCTAATTGAATGTTTTCCAATTACGATTTGATATTATGAATTATGATTTTGAATATTTTATTGTTTTGTTTTTTGTTTTGTTTTGTTTTTTTATTTATTTTTGTTTTTTAATCTCTGTTTGGTAAGAGTTTCTATTTTCAAACTTTAGTTTTTGTTTCTGACTTTTTCTTTTTTGGAAATATAATTGGTTTCAGCCTAATTGAATGTTTTCCAATTACGATTTGATATTATGAATTATGATTTTGAATATTTTATTGTTTTGTTTTTGTTTTGTTTTTTTTAATTTAGTTTTGTTTGTTAATTTTTTGTTTCTCATCTTTCTTACTGCAGGTAAGTAGATTATTCAGGTAGGTATTTACGTATATATTTTGTGAATTATGATTTTGAATATTTTATTGTTTTGTTTTTGTTTTGTTTTTTTATCATTTTGTTTTTTTAACTTTTGTTTCTCATTTTTCTTACTGCAGGTAAGTGGATATTTGAGGTAGGTATTTACGTATATATTTTTTTATTGATTTTTGTCTTTTCTAATTTTTTAGGTGGGCATGGTCCGGGGACCAGAGGCGTGGTACCAATTTGAGGTAAGTATCCAAGGTAGGTATCTAAGGTAAGTAAGTCCGAATTGATTTTAATAAATTTGTCCTAATTATGTTAATTGAGCCTGCTGTTCGGAATTTCTGTTCCTAGTAGGACATAAACAGGGAATTGGATTGAGGTAAGGGTTAGGGTTAGGGGTTAGGGGTTAGGGTTAGGGGTTAGGGTTAGGGTTAGGGTTAGGGTTAGGGTTAGGGTTAGGGTTAGGGTTAGGTTTATAAGGTTATCTCGCTACACATTCCCCAAAGGGTCCGCCGACCCAGTTGGTTAGATAGAAGGCAGCGGAAGGCACAGGCCGGCGCATGTCTCCTTCAGTAAACCTCGCCGTACCGGAGTCGCATAAATTCTGGAATGGGTACGAAGGACGGCGAAGTGAGAATGCACCTCAACCAGAACCTCCCCCGAGTAGCTGAGGCGCTACCCAGGTCTTCGGCCAGCAAGATGGAAAAATAGTGAAAAGTGAGAGAAGAAAGCAACCTAAAGTCCTACCCTTGGATTATATTATGTCTATTAACTTTGAAGTATTTTTGACCTAATATCTTGTTTTTATATTCAACCAACAGCTTTCTTTAGAAGGGGTGCCATTAAGTCGTCCTTGTTGTGGGTAATTTGAGCGTCAGAATTTCGTAGACACGTCATCAGTAGTGGACCTTGGGGTCACAGAGTGTTTCGGCCATTATCACCAGACACCCTCGCCCAAGGGAGGCCCCGCCGGGGTTGATCGAGCCCCGGTGTGTGTCTACCTAGTCAATTAAAATTACAGTTATTTGTCAAGTCAACTGCCCAGCTTTAACGCAGACAGAAAAGATCAATAGGTCAGTCTTTGTCTCTTTTAATTTATTGATTCATTGAATTTAAACCATCATTACGTATGTTTGTACTTAACTCAATGTTATATTATTTCATTTAAGTTTCTGGCCAAGTTTATCAGCATAATTGGAGGTCTGCCTGTAGTCCAATTGTGATGAAAACCCTTTAAACCATTATATCCACGCAATTAATATTATTTTATCAAAAGGACTGTGTTTGTATCAGCCGTTTATCTGACATTTATCAACCAGAAAAATCTTACCTTAGGAGATTGTCATTCCCAGCGCCACTTTCTTGGTTCACGGTGTCACTGTCAATGGCAAATTCCCATGAGCCTCTGCGAAGTGTCACGGCGGCTCGTCAACCAATCCCGTCCCTAAACCTATCTAACAATGTGATAAGCACTAAATAAAGTTAGATAAAACCCATTTGTGTCGTTTAATTGTGTTAACTGTTCCCCTGCAACCGCAAATTTAATTCGCAACAACATATTTGGAAATAAATCGATTAACGCAAATCGCGGCTATTTAGCATTAGCAAGCCGGAAGTACCCAAAGCCCTTGCCAAGTATCCCAACGGCTTCCGTACCACAAATATTTTCCAAAACTCATACCACAAAGTGTTAAAAAGCGAATAAACTTCCATTAAGGTCATTGGTATTATTCAAATGCATTAACCGGTCCCATTTATCCGTAAATTCAATTGCTAACATTAATAAGATCGCATATTTAGGACGAAATCGCTCTTCCTCCTTCTTCTCTTTTCTTTTTTGGCGTACCGGCGCCAACGTCATGAGCATTAGCAACCCGGAAGTACCCACAAGCCCTCGCACTAGCAACCCGGAAGTACCTATAACCCCTGCAAAATGTCGTAGTGGACCCCGTTAATCGAAAATATTATTAAAATTACCCATCCCAGTGATAATAACAGAATACATTTCGATTGCTTTTGTTAACTCGCACTACCCGGTCACTATTGTCCGTAAATCCACTCGCCCACCACAATAATAAAACTGTGCAATTAAAACGAAATAGCCGTGCGCGTCAAGTGGCTAGTAAACGTTAGCCAAGCCGGAAGTATCCGTGATGACGCTTACATTGTCATGGCAACCAACTGTCCCCAAGCGTATTCATTACAATATCCACCCCAAAAGCGATCAAAATAAACAAAATGTTAAAAAACAATTTAATACTATCTATTAGCGTTATTCCCACTTATTTATTTCTACATTTAAAAGATAATAATAACCAATTAGTGATTCTATCCAACTAAGCCCTGTTTGCCAGACAGCCATTTTATGTGTCTATGGCGCCCTCGTGTGTACTCTCCCGCCCTCTATCTTCTCTTTTAGTCTGGAAAGAAAACTCCCTTAGAATTTGTTCGAGTTAAGAATAGAGTCTGATTAAAGTTTAGACTTTTCTTTTTTATTTTGGTCAAAATTAAAAAAAAGGAGAGAGAAAGAGAGAGAGAAAGAGAGAGAGCGCGAGAGAGCGAGAGAGGGAGAGAGAAAGAGAGAGAGAACGAGAGAGCGAGAGAGCGAGAGAGCAAGAGAGAGAGAGAGAGAGAGAGAGAGGGCAAAAGAGAGAGAGAGAGAGAGAGAGAGAGAGCGAGAGAGAGAGAAAGAGAGAGAAAAAAACGAGGGAACGAGAGAGCAAGAGAGAGAGCGAGAGAGAGAGAGAGAGAGCGAGAGAGAGAGAGGTTAGGGTTAGGGTCAGGGTCAGGGTTAGGGTTAGAGAGAAAGAGAGAGAGAGAGAGAGAGCGAGAGAGAGAGAGGGAGAGAGAGAAAAAAGAGAGAGAAAACGAGAGAGCGAGAGAGCGAGAGAGAGAGAGAGAGGTTAGGGTCAGGGTTAGGGTTAGAGAGAAAGAGAGAGAGAGCGCGAGAGGGAGAGAGAGAAAGCGAGAGAGAAAAAACGAGAGAGCGAGAGAGCAAGAGAGAGCGAGAGCGAGAGAGAGAGAGAGAGAGGTTAGGGTTAGGGTTAGAGAGAAAGAAAGAAAGAGAGAGAGAGAGCGAGAGAGCAAGAGAGAGGGAGAGAGAACGAGAGAGAACGAGAGAACGAGAGTACGAGAGAGAGAGAGAGAGAGAGAGAGAGAGAGAGAGAGAGAGAGAGAGAGGGAGACCACGGATGGGTAATGGGAAATGTGACTGCATCTCAACCAAAACCCCGAGTTTTCTGACCCGACACATGGTCTTATATCCCTCCCCCCCTAGGATAGAAAAGGGGAGGAGAGATGTGGGGGAGAGGAAACATATGTAGAAAGGAAATTGGGAAAATAAGAAAAGTATGCGACTCGGTAATTTGGGTCAGGGAATACTGGGATGTCCGATAGGCTCAGGCGAGTTAGGTTTATAAGGTTATCTCGCTACACATTCCCCAAAGGGTCCGCCGACCCAGTTGGTTAGATAGAAGGCAGCGGAAGGCACAGGCCGGCGCATGTCTCCTTCAGTAAACCTCGCCGTACCGGAGTCGCATAAATTCTGGAATGGGTACGAAGGACGGCGAAGTGAGAATGCACCTCAACCAGAACCTCCCCCGAGTAGCTGAGGCGCTACCCAGGTCTTCGGCCAGCAAGATGGAAAAATAGTGAAAAGTGAGAGAAGAAAGCAACCTAAAGTCCTACCCTTGGATTATATTATGTCTATTAACTTTGAAGTATTTTTGACCTAATATCTTGTTTTTATATTCAACCAACAGCTTTCTTTAGAAGGGGTGCCATTAAGTCGTCCTTGTTGTGGGTAATTTGAGCGTCAGAATTTCGTAGACACGTCATCAGTAGTGGACCTTGGGGTCACAGAGTGTTTCGGCCATTATCACCAGACACCCTCGCCCAAGGGAGGCCCCGCCGGGGTTGATCGAGCCCCGGTGTGTGTCTACCTAGTCAATTAAAATTACAGTTATTTGTCAAGTCAACTGCCCAGCTTTAACGCAGACAGAAAAGATCAATAGGTCAGTCTTTGTCTCTTTTAATTTATTGATTCATTGAATTTAAACCATCATTACGTATGTTTGTACTTAACTCAATGTTATATTATTTCATTTAAGTTTCTGGCCAAGTTTATCAGCATAATTGGAGGTCTGCCTGTAGTCCAATTGTGATGAAAACCCTTTAAACCATTATATCCACGCAATTAATATTATTTTATCAAAAGGACTGTGTTTGTATCAGCCGTTTATCTGACATTTATCAACCAGAAAAATCTTACCTTAGGAGATTGTCATTCCCAGCGCCACTTTCTTGGTTCACGGTGTCACTGTCAATGGCAAATTCCCATGAGCCTCTGCGAAGTGTCACGGCGGCTCGTCAACCAATCCCGTCCCTAAACCTATCTAACAATGTGATAAGCACTAAATAAAGTTAGATAAAACCCATTTGTGTCGTTTAATTGTGTTAACTGTTCCCCTGCAACCGCAAATTTAATTCGCAACAACATATTTGGAAATAAATCGATTAACGCAAATCGCGGCTATTTAGCATTAGCAAGCCGGAAGTACCCAAAGCCCTTGCCAAGTATCCCAACGGCTTCCGTACCACAAATATTTTCCAAAACTCATACCACAAAGTGTTAAAAAGCGAATAAACTTCCATTAAGGTCATTGGTATTATTCAAATGCATTAACCGGTCCCATTTATCCGTAAATTCAATTGCTAACATTAATAAGATCGCATATTTAGGACGAAATCGCTCTTCCTCCTTCTTCTCTTTTCTTTTTTGGCGTACCGGCGCCAACGTCATGAGCATTAGCAACCCGGAAGTACCCACAAGCCCTCGCACTAGCAACCCGGAAGTACCTATAACCCCTGCAAAATGTCGTAGTGGACCCCGTTAATCGAAAATATTATTAAAATTACCCATCCCAGTGATAATAACAGAATACATTTCGATTGCTTTTGTTAACTCGCACTACCCGGTCACTATTGTCCGTAAATCCACTCGCCCACCACAATAATAAAACTGTGCAATTAAAACGAAATAGCCGTGCGCGTCAAGTGGCTAGTAAACGTTAGCCAAGCCGGAAGTATCCGTGATGACGCTTACATTGTCATGGCAACCAACTGTCCCCAAGCGTATTCATTACAATATCCACCCCAAAAGCGATCAAAATAAACAAAATGTTAAAAAACAATTTAATACTATCTATTAGCGTTATTCCCACTTATTTATTTCTACATTTAAAAGATAATAATAACCAATTAGTGATTCTATCCAACTAAGCCCTGTTTGCCAGACAGCCATTTTATGTGTCTATGGCGCCCTCGTGTGTACTCTCCCGCCCTCTATCTTCTCTTTTAGTCTGGAAAGAAAACTCCCTTAGAATTTGTTCGAGTTAAGAATAGAGTCTGATTAAAGTTTAGACTTTTCTTTTTTATTTTGGTCAAAATTAAAAAAAAGGAGAGAGAAAGAGAGAGAGAAAGAGAGAGAGCGCGAGAGAGCGAGAGAGGGAGAGAGAAAGAGAGAGAGAACGAGAGAGCGAGAGAGCGAGAGAGCAAGAGAGAGAGAGAGAGAGAGAGAGAGGGCAAAAGAGAGAGAGAGAGAGAGAGAGAGAGAGCGAGAGAGAGAGAAAGAGAGAGAAAAAAACGAGGGAACGAGAGAGCAAGAGAGAGAGCGAGAGAGAGAGAGAGAGAGCGAGAGAGAGAGAGGTTAGGGTTAGGGTCAGGGTCAGGGTTAGGGTTAGAGAGAAAGAGAGAGAGAGAGAGAGAGCGAGAGAGAGAGAGGGAGAGAGAGAAAAAAGAGAGAGAAAACGAGAGAGCGAGAGAGCGAGAGAGAGAGAGAGAGGTTAGGGTCAGGGTTAGGGTTAGAGAGAAAGAGAGAGAGAGCGCGAGAGGGAGAGAGAGAAAGCGAGAGAGAAAAAACGAGAGAGCGAGAGAGCAAGAGAGAGCGAGAGCGAGAGAGAGAGAGAGAGAGGTTAGGGTTAGGGTTAGAGAGAAAGAAAGAAAGAGAGAGAGAGAGCGAGAGAGCAAGAGAGAGGGAGAGAGAACGAGAGAGAACGAGAGAACGAGAGTACGAGAGAGAGAGAGAGAGAGAGAGAGAGAGAGAGAGAGAGAGAGAGAGGGAGACCACGGATGGGTAATGGGAAATGTGACTGCATCTCAACCAAAACCCCGAGTTTTCTGACCCGACACATGGTCTTATATCCCTCCCCCCCTAGGATAGAAAAGGGGAGGAGAGATGTGGGGGAGAGGAAACATATGTAGAAAGGAAATTGGGAAAATAAGAAAAGTATGCGACTCGGTAATTTGGGTCAGGGAATACTGGGATGTCCGATAGGCTCAGGCGAGTTAGGTTTATAAGGTTATCTCGCTACACATTCCCCAAAGGGTCCGCCGACCCAGTTGGTTAGATAGAAGGCAGCGGAAGGCACAGGCCGGCGCATGTCTCCTTCAGTAAACCTCGCCGTACCGGAGTCGCATAAATTCTGGAATGGGTACGAAGGACGGCGAAGTGAGAATGCACCTCAACCAGAACCTCCCCCGAGTAGCTGAGGCGCTACCCAGGTCTTCGGCCAGCAAGATGGAAAAATAGTGAAAAGTGAGAGAAGAAAGCAACCTAAAGTCCTACCCTTGGATTATATTATGTCTATTAACTTTGAAGTATTTTTGACCTAATATCTTGTTTTTATATTCAACCAACAGCTTTCTTTAGAAGGGGTGCCATTAAGTCGTCCTTGTTGTGGGTAATTTGAGCGTCAGAATTTCGTAGACACGTCATCAGTAGTGGACCTTGGGGTCACAGAGTGTTTCGGCCATTATCACCAGACACCCTCGCCCAAGGGAGGCCCCGCCGGGGTTGATCGAGCCCCGGTGTGTGTCTACCTAGTCAATTAAAATTACAGTTATTTGTCAAGTCAACTGCCCAGCTTTAACGCAGACAGAAAAGATCAATAGGTCAGTCTTTGTCTCTTTTAATTTATTGATTCATTGAATTTAAACCATCATTACGTATGTTTGTACTTAACTCAATGTTATATTATTTCATTTAAGTTTCTGGCCAAGTTTATCAGCATAATTGGAGGTCTGCCTGTAGTCCAATTGTGATGAAAACCCTTTAAACCATTATATCCACGCAATTAATATTATTTTATCAAAAGGACTGTGTTTGTATCAGCCGTTTATCTGACATTTATCAACCAGAAAAATCTTACCTTAGGAGATTGTCATTCCCAGCGCCACTTTCTTGGTTCACGGTGTCACTGTCAATGGCAAATTCCCATGAGCCTCTGCGAAGTGTCACGGCGGCTCGTCAACCAATCCCGTCCCTAAACCTATCTAACAATGTGATAAGCACTAAATAAAGTTAGATAAAACCCATTTGTGTCGTTTAATTGTGTTAACTGTTCCCCTGCAACCGCAAATTTAATTCGCAACAACATATTTGGAAATAAATCGATTAACGCAAATCGCGGCTATTTAGCATTAGCAAGCCGGAAGTACCCAAAGCCCTTGCCAAGTATCCCAACGGCTTCCGTACCACAAATATTTTCCAAAACTCATACCACAAAGTGTTAAAAAGCGAATAAACTTCCATTAAGGTCATTGGTATTATTCAAATGCATTAACCGGTCCCATTTATCCGTAAATTCAATTGCTAACATTAATAAGATCGCATATTTAGGACGAAATCGCTCTTCCTCCTTCTTCTCTTTTCTTTTTTGGCGTACCGGCGCCAACGTCATGAGCATTAGCAACCCGGAAGTACCCACAAGCCCTCGCACTAGCAACCCGGAAGTACCTATAACCCCTGCAAAATGTCGTAGTGGACCCCGTTAATCGAAAATATTATTAAAATTACCCATCCCAGTGATAATAACAGAATACATTTCGATTGCTTTTGTTAACTCGCACTACCCGGTCACTATTGTCCGTAAATCCACTCGCCCACCACAATAATAAAACTGTGCAATTAAAACGAAATAGCCGTGCGCGTCAAGTGGCTAGTAAACGTTAGCCAAGCCGGAAGTATCCGTGATGACGCTTACATTGTCATGGCAACCAACTGTCCCCAAGCGTATTCATTACAATATCCACCCCAAAAGCGATCAAAATAAACAAAATGTTAAAAAACAATTTAATACTATCTATTAGCGTTATTCCCACTTATTTATTTCTACATTTAAAAGATAATAATAACCAATTAGTGATTCTATCCAACTAAGCCCTGTTTGCCAGACAGCCATTTTATGTGTCTATGGCGCCCTCGTGTGTACTCTCCCGCCCTCTATCTTCTCTTTTAGTCTGGAAAGAAAACTCCCTTAGAATTTGTTCGAGTTAAGAATAGAGTCTGATTAAAGTTTAGACTTTTCTTTTTTATTTTGGTCAAAATTAAAAAAAAGGAGAGAGAAAGAGAGAGAGAAAGAGAGAGAGCGCGAGAGAGCGAGAGAGGGAGAGAGAAAGAGAGAGAGAACGAGAGAGCGAGAGAGCGAGAGAGCAAGAGAGAGAGAGAGAGAGAGAGAGAGGGCAAAAGAGAGAGAGAGAGAGAGAGAGAGAGAGCGAGAGAGAGAGAAAGAGAGAGAAAAAAACGAGGGAACGAGAGAGCAAGAGAGAGAGCGAGAGAGAGAGAGAGAGAGCGAGAGAGAGAGAGGTTAGGGTTAGGGTCAGGGTCAGGGTTAGGGTTAGAGAGAAAGAGAGAGAGAGAGAGAGAGCGAGAGAGAGAGAGGGAGAGAGAGAAAAAAGAGAGAGAAAACGAGAGAGCGAGAGAGCGAGAGAGAGAGAGAGAGGTTAGGGTCAGGGTTAGGGTTAGAGAGAAAGAGAGAGAGAGCGCGAGAGGGAGAGAGAGAAAGCGAGAGAGAAAAAACGAGAGAGCGAGAGAGCAAGAGAGAGCGAGAGCGAGAGAGAGAGAGAGAGAGGTTAGGGTTAGGGTTAGAGAGAAAGAAAGAAAGAGAGAGAGAGAGCGAGAGAGCAAGAGAGAGGGAGAGAGAACGAGAGAGAACGAGAGAACGAGAGTACGAGAGAGAGAGAGAGAGAGAGAGAGAGAGAGAGAGAGAGAGAGAGAGGGAGACCACGGATGGGTAATGGGAAATGTGACTGCATCTCAACCAAAACCCCGAGTTTTCTGACCCGACACATGGTCTTATATCCCTCCCCCCCTAGGATAGAAAAGGGGAGGAGAGATGTGGGGGAGAGGAAACATATGTAGAAAGGAAATTGGGAAAATAAGAAAAGTATGCGACTCGGTAATTTGGGTCAGGGAATACTGGGATGTCCGATAGGCTCAGGCGAGTTAGGTTTATAAGGTTATCTCGCTACACATTCCCCAAAGGGTCCGCCGACCCAGTTGGTTAGATAGAAGGCAGCGGAAGGCACAGGCCGGCGCATGTCTCCTTCAGTAAACCTCGCCGTACCGGAGTCGCATAAATTCTGGAATGGGTACGAAGGACGGCGAAGTGAGAATGCACCTCAACCAGAACCTCCCCCGAGTAGCTGAGGCGCTACCCAGGTCTTCGGCCAGCAAGATGGAAAAATAGTGAAAAGTGAGAGAAGAAAGCAACCTAAAGTCCTACCCTTGGATTATATTATGTCTATTAACTTTGAAGTATTTTTGACCTAATATCTTGTTTTTATATTCAACCAACAGCTTTCTTTAGAAGGGGTGCCATTAAGTCGTCCTTGTTGTGGGTAATTTGAGCGTCAGAATTTCGTAGACACGTCATCAGTAGTGGACCTTGGGGTCACAGAGTGTTTCGGCCATTATCACCAGACACCCTCGCCCAAGGGAGGCCCCGCCGGGGTTGATCGAGCCCCGGTGTGTGTCTACCTAGTCAATTAAAATTACAGTTATTTGTCAAGTCAACTGCCCAGCTTTAACGCAGACAGAAAAGATCAATAGGTCAGTCTTTGTCTCTTTTAATTTATTGATTCATTGAATTTAAACCATCATTACGTATGTTTGTACTTAACTCAATGTTATATTATTTCATTTAAGTTTCTGGCCAAGTTTATCAGCATAATTGGAGGTCTGCCTGTAGTCCAATTGTGATGAAAACCCTTTAAACCATTATATCCACGCAATTAATATTATTTTATCAAAAGGACTGTGTTTGTATCAGCCGTTTATCTGACATTTATCAACCAGAAAAATCTTACCTTAGGAGATTGTCATTCCCAGCGCCACTTTCTTGGTTCACGGTGTCACTGTCAATGGCAAATTCCCATGAGCCTCTGCGAAGTGTCACGGCGGCTCGTCAACCAATCCCGTCCCTAAACCTATCTAACAATGTGATAAGCACTAAATAAAGTTAGATAAAACCCATTTGTGTCGTTTAATTGTGTTAACTGTTCCCCTGCAACCGCAAATTTAATTCGCAACAACATATTTGGAAATAAATCGATTAACGCAAATCGCGGCTATTTAGCATTAGCAAGCCGGAAGTACCCAAAGCCCTTGCCAAGTATCCCAACGGCTTCCGTACCACAAATATTTTCCAAAACTCATACCACAAAGTGTTAAAAAGCGAATAAACTTCCATTAAGGTCATTGGTATTATTCAAATGCATTAACCGGTCCCATTTATCCGTAAATTCAATTGCTAACATTAATAAGATCGCATATTTAGGACGAAATCGCTCTTCCTCCTTCTTCTCTTTTCTTTTTTGGCGTACCGGCGCCAACGTCATGAGCATTAGCAACCCGGAAGTACCCACAAGCCCTCGCACTAGCAACCCGGAAGTACCTATAACCCCTGCAAAATGTCGTAGTGGACCCCGTTAATCGAAAATATTATTAAAATTACCCATCCCAGTGATAATAACAGAATACATTTCGATTGCTTTTGTTAACTCGCACTACCCGGTCACTATTGTCCGTAAATCCACTCGCCCACCACAATAATAAAACTGTGCAATTAAAACGAAATAGCCGTGCGCGTCAAGTGGCTAGTAAACGTTAGCCAAGCCGGAAGTATCCGTGATGACGCTTACATTGTCATGGCAACCAACTGTCCCCAAGCGTATTCATTACAATATCCACCCCAAAAGCGATCAAAATAAACAAAATGTTAAAAAACAATTTAATACTATCTATTAGCGTTATTCCCACTTATTTATTTCTACATTTAAAAGATAATAATAACCAATTAGTGATTCTATCCAACTAAGCCCTGTTTGCCAGACAGCCATTTTATGTGTCTATGGCGCCCTCGTGTGTACTCTCCCGCCCTCTATCTTCTCTTTTAGTCTGGAAAGAAAACTCCCTTAGAATTTGTTCGAGTTAAGAATAGAGTCTGATTAAAGTTTAGACTTTTCTTTTTTATTTTGGTCAAAATTAAAAAAAAGGAGAGAGAAAGAGAGAGAGAAAGAGAGAGAGCGCGAGAGAGCGAGAGAGGGAGAGAGAAAGAGAGAGAGAACGAGAGAGCGAGAGAGCGAGAGAGCAAGAGAGAGAGAGAGAGAGAGAGAGAGGGCAAAAGAGAGAGAGAGAGAGAGAGAGAGAGAGCGAGAGAGAGAGAAAGAGAGAGAAAAAAACGAGGGAACGAGAGAGCAAGAGAGAGAGCGAGAGAGAGAGAGAGAGAGCGAGAGAGAGAGAGGTTAGGGTTAGGGTCAGGGTCAGGGTTAGGGTTAGAGAGAAAGAGAGAGAGAGAGAGAGAGCGAGAGAGAGAGAGGGAGAGAGAGAAAAAAGAGAGAGAAAACGAGAGAGCGAGAGAGCGAGAGAGAGAGAGAGAGGTTAGGGTCAGGGTTAGGGTTAGAGAGAAAGAGAGAGAGAGCGCGAGAGGGAGAGAGAGAAAGCGAGAGAGAAAAAACGAGAGAGCGAGAGAGCAAGAGAGAGCGAGAGAGAGGTTAGGGTTAGGGTTAGAGAGAAAGAAAGAAAGAGAGAGAGAGAGCGAGAGAGCAAGAGAGAGGGAGAGAGAACGAGAGAGAACGAGAGAACGAGAGTACGAGAGAGAGAGAGAGAGAGAGAGAGAGAGAGAGAGAGAGAGAGAGAGGGAGACCACGGATGGGTAATGGGAAATGTGACTGCATCTCAACCAAAACCCCGAGTTTTCTGACCCGACACATGGTCTTATATCCCTCCCCCCCTAGGATAGAAAAGGGGAGGAGAGATGTGGGGGAGAGGAAACATATGTAGAAAGGAAATTGGGAAAATAAGAAAAGTATGCGACTCGGTAATTTGGGTCAGGGAATACTGGGATGTCCGATAGGCTCAGGCGAGTTAGGTTTATAAGGTTATCTCGCTACACATTCCCCAAAGGGTCCGCCGACCCAGTTGGTTAGATAGAAGGCAGCGGAAGGCACAGGCCGGCGCATGTCTCCTTCAGTAAACCTCGCCGTACCGGAGTCGCATAAATTCTGGAATGGGTACGAAGGACGGCGAAGTGAGAATGCACCTCAACCAGAACCTCCCCCGAGTAGCTGAGGCGCTACCCAGGTCTTCGGCCAGCAAGATGGAAAAATAGTGAAAAGTGAGAGAAGAAAGCAACCTAAAGTCCTACCCTTGGATTATATTATGTCTATTAACTTTGAAGTATTTTTGACCTAATATCTTGTTTTTATATTCAACCAACAGCTTTCTTTAGAAGGGGTGCCATTAAGTCGTCCTTGTTGTGGGTAATTTGAGCGTCAGAATTTCGTAGACACGTCATCAGTAGTGGACCTTGGGGTCACAGAGTGTTTCGGCCATTATCACCAGACACCCTCGCCCAAGGGAGGCCCCGCCGGGGTTGATCGAGCCCCGGTGTGTGTCTACCTAGTCAATTAAAATTACAGTTATTTGTCAAGTCAACTGCCCAGCTTTAACGCAGACAGAAAAGATCAATAGGTCAGTCTTTGTCTCTTTTAATTTATTGATTCATTGAATTTAAACCATCATTACGTATGTTTGTACTTAACTCAATGTTATATTATTTCATTTAAGTTTCTGGCCAAGTTTATCAGCATAATTGGAGGTCTGCCTGTAGTCCAATTGTGATGAAAACCCTTTAAACCATTATATCCACGCAATTAATATTATTTTATCAAAAGGACTGTGTTTGTATCAGCCGTTTATCTGACATTTATCAACCAGAAAAATCTTACCTTAGGAGATTGTCATTCCCAGCGCCACTTTCTTGGTTCACGGTGTCACTGTCAATGGCAAATTCCCATGAGCCTCTGCGAAGTGTCACGGCGGCTCGTCAACCAATCCCGTCCCTAAACCTATCTAACAATGTGATAAGCACTAAATAAAGTTAGATAAAACCCATTTGTGTCGTTTAATTGTGTTAACTGTTCCCCTGCAACCGCAAATTTAATTCGCAACAACATATTTGGAAATAAATCGATTAACGCAAATCGCGGCTATTTAGCATTAGCAAGCCGGAAGTACCCAAAGCCCTTGCCAAGTATCCCAACGGCTTCCGTACCACAAATATTTTCCAAAACTCATACCACAAAGTGTTAAAAAGCGAATAAACTTCCATTAAGGTCATTGGTATTATTCAAATGCATTAACCGGTCCCATTTATCCGTAAATTCAATTGCTAACATTAATAAGATCGCATATTTAGGACGAAATCGCTCTTCCTCCTTCTTCTCTTTTCTTTTTTGGCGTACCGGCGCCAACGTCATGAGCATTAGCAACCCGGAAGTACCCACAAGCCCTCGCACTAGCAACCCGGAAGTACCTATAACCCCTGCAAAATGTCGTAGTGGACCCCGTTAATCGAAAATATTATTAAAATTACCCATCCCAGTGATAATAACAGAATACATTTCGATTGCTTTTGTTAACTCGCACTACCCGGTCACTATTGTCCGTAAATCCACTCGCCCACCACAATAATAAAACTGTGCAATTAAAACGAAATAGCCGTGCGCGTCAAGTGGCTAGTAAACGTTAGCCAAGCCGGAAGTATCCGTGATGACGCTTACATTGTCATGGCAACCAACTGTCCCCAAGCGTATTCATTACAATATCCACCCCAAAAGCGATCAAAATAAACAAAATGTTAAAAAACAATTTAATACTATCTATTAGCGTTATTCCCACTTATTTATTTCTACATTTAAAAGATAATAATAACCAATTAGTGATTCTATCCAACTAAGCCCTGTTTGCCAGACAGCCATTTTATGTGTCTATGGCGCCCTCGTGTGTACTCTCCCGCCCTCTATCTTCTCTTTTAGTCTGGAAAGAAAACTCCCTTAGAATTTGTTCGAGTTAAGAATAGAGTCTGATTAAAGTTTAGACTTTTCTTTTTTATTTTGGTCAAAATTAAAAAAAAGGAGAGAGAAAGAGAGAGAGAAAGAGAGAGAGCGCGAGAGAGCGAGAGAGGGAGAGAGAAAGAGAGAGAGAACGAGAGAGCGAGAGAGCGAGAGAGCAAGAGAGAGAGAGAGAGAGAGAGAGAGGGCAAAAGAGAGAGAGAGAGAGAGAGAGAGAGAGCGAGAGAGAGAGAAAGAGAGAGAAAAAAACGAGGGAACGAGAGAGCAAGAGAGAGAGCGAGAGAGAGAGAGAGAGAGCGAGAGAGAGAGAGGTTAGGGTTAGGGTCAGGGTCAGGGTTAGGGTTAGAGAGAAAGAGAGAGAGAGAGAGAGAGCGAGAGAGAGAGAGGGAGAGAGAGAAAAAAGAGAGAGAAAACGAGAGAGCGAGAGAGCGAGAGAGAGAGAGAGAGGTTAGGGTCAGGGTTAGGGTTAGAGAGAAAGAGAGAGAGAGCGCGAGAGGGAGAGAGAGAAAGCGAGAGAGAAAAAACGAGAGAGCGAGAGAGCAAGAGAGAGCGAGAGCGAGAGAGAGAGAGAGAGAGGTTAGGGTTAGGGTTAGAGAGAAAGAAAGAAAGAGAGAGAGAGAGCGAGAGAGCAAGAGAGAGGGAGAGAGAACGAGAGAGAACGAGAGAACGAGAGTACGAGAGAGAGAGAGAGAGAGAGAGAGAGAGAGAGAGAGAGAGAGAGAGAGGGAGACCACGGATGGGTAATGGGAAATGTGACTGCATCTCAACCAAAACCCCGAGTTTTCTGACCCGACACATGGTCTTATATCCCTCCCCCCCTAGGATAGAAAAGGGGAGGAGAGATGTGGGGGAGAGGAAACATATGTAGAAAGGAAATTGGGAAAATAAGAAAAGTATGCGACTCGGTAATTTGGGTCAGGGAATACTGGGATGTCCGATAGGCTCAGGCGAGTTAGGTTTATAAGGTTATCTCGCTACACATTCCCCAAAGGGTCCGCCGACCCAGTTGGTTAGATAGAAGGCAGCGGAAGGCACAGGCCGGCGCATGTCTCCTTCAGTAAACCTCGCCGTACCGGAGTCGCATAAATTCTGGAATGGGTACGAAGGACGGCGAAGTGAGAATGCACCTCAACCAGAACCTCCCCCGAGTAGCTGAGGCGCTACCCAGGTCTTCGGCCAGCAAGATGGAAAAATAGTGAAAAGTGAGAGAAGAAAGCAACCTAAAGTCCTACCCTTGGATTATATTATGTCTATTAACTTTGAAGTATTTTTGACCTAATATCTTGTTTTTATATTCAACCAACAGCTTTCTTTAGAAGGGGTGCCATTAAGTCGTCCTTGTTGTGGGTAATTTGAGCGTCAGAATTTCGTAGACACGTCATCAGTAGTGGACCTTGGGGTCACAGAGTGTTTCGGCCATTATCACCAGACACCCTCGCCCAAGGGAGGCCCCGCCGGGGTTGATCGAGCCCCGGTGTGTGTCTACCTAGTCAATTAAAATTACAGTTATTTGTCAAGTCAACTGCCCAGCTTTAACGCAGACAGAAAAGATCAATAGGTCAGTCTTTGTCTCTTTTAATTTATTGATTCATTGAATTTAAACCATCATTACGTATGTTTGTACTTAACTCAATGTTATATTATTTCATTTAAGTTTCTGGCCAAGTTTATCAGCATAATTGGAGGTCTGCCTGTAGTCCAATTGTGATGAAAACCCTTTAAACCATTATATCCACGCAATTAATATTATTTTATCAAAAGGACTGTGTTTGTATCAGCCGTTTATCTGACATTTATCAACCAGAAAAATCTTACCTTAGGAGATTGTCATTCCCAGCGCCACTTTCTTGGTTCACGGTGTCACTGTCAATGGCAAATTCCCATGAGCCTCTGCGAAGTGTCACGGCGGCTCGTCAACCAATCCCGTCCCTAAACCTATCTAACAATGTGATAAGCACTAAATAAAGTTAGATAAAACCCATTTGTGTCGTTTAATTGTGTTAACTGTTCCCCTGCAACCGCAAATTTAATTCGCAACAACATATTTGGAAATAAATCGATTAACGCAAATCGCGGCTATTTAGCATTAGCAAGCCGGAAGTACCCAAAGCCCTTGCCAAGTATCCCAACGGCTTCCGTACCACAAATATTTTCCAAAACTCATACCACAAAGTGTTAAAAAGCGAATAAACTTCCATTAAGGTCATTGGTATTATTCAAATGCATTAACCGGTCCCATTTATCCGTAAATTCAATTGCTAACATTAATAAGATCGCATATTTAGGACGAAA